>NC_092868.1:15223520-15521847 GCF_032062135.1 Pyxicephalus adspersus
TTTCTAGGTTTTTCTCCTTTAAAATTGGGTGCGTCTTATAGGCCGGAGCGTCTTATAGTCCGAAAAATACGGTATCTCTTGCAAAATGAACAACATATATTCATTTAGTAAATGAGCCCCATTATGTCTATGGCCAGCTCCTAGGTACTATCATTGTTTTGGGTCAATAGTTTTTTGGATTTTGTTTTATCGATATTTTTAAACATCACACAATCTTTGCTTTTCAAGAAACATATATGATAAAGGATTCCCAGGCACTATGTGTTTTCTAAAAAGCTTGCACAGTAGTAGTTTCTGCTTTTCAGGCAGCTAACTTTCATTTAAACCTTATGCAGAGCTATCTTAATTACTTTTGTCAGCAAATAACAGTGTCACTGGTTAAACTGTTTTTTATAACACAAAACACACTTTTTTTTATAAAACTAAGTTTCCTCTGCTAGTCGAATAATAAAGTCTATAAATTTATTTGCAAAAGCTCACCTTTCCCCAACAAAAATACAGATAGAACTTTTTTATGTATGTTTTAGTCAGAACCATATCAAATATGTACAAAATAACTATACAGTAATACCTATACAGTATAGTAATAACTATTCCAGTATTAACCTTGTGGGTTGAAATATAATTAATATCAGCATGATGCAACTCTGGAATTGAAAACCTACAAACTGGTAGACTCACATTAAATGCTTTCAATGCCGACAAACAGTTTTTACTCCATAACAGAATGTTCTTTTTTTTTTAGGTTTCTGCATTTGAGGCAGGTGAATCTGAAATTCTGTCCCGACCTTACTGTGTTTGCTGACAATAGGCTCAGTCCCCTAATTTATATTGTGTTATTTGTCATATTAATAAATATTTTATTCCATGCTAAAATTTATAATTATGGTGAGAAACAATGATTGTTCATTTGCTCCCCACTTGGTTTCCTGTTCACTCAGTTCTGGTTATCCCAAATATTTTACCTATACTATTGACTAAGCTTTTTTCCCACTGTTTATGGCTCCTGGAGTTAATACTGTGGAAGTGCCAAATGAGCATGCCCAACCCCACCACCAAAGACTTTAGGGATGCCTAAGAACTTTTAGATCTTTTACCTTTACAACAGCCTGTCCCCATCCTGCTGCAACACAGAATCCTCTGCCATCCCAACCTCCTTCACATGGATCCTGGAATCTCATTTAGAATCCTTCCAATAGTGCTTTGCAAATCCTTATGGAAATACTCAATAGGTCTGTGCAATGAGTAGTGGTCACCAGGCCTAAGTGAACTAAATTCTGATTATTAGACATGGGTGTAGACTAAAAAGAATGTCTGTTTAAATAAAATTGTAAAGTTGAGCTTTATAGTCAACCAGTATGTATTTAACTTTCTAGGAAAGAACTGGAGAGTTATCCCAAGAAAGATATCTTGACATACTGGCAAGCAGAGGACTACCCTAAGGTCTGGGGGCATGGATTGAAAGAAAATCCCTTATCCAAAGAATCTCAACCAACACTTCGTCGTCCACCTCCCATGCGTGACAGCATGCAGTTTCCCACTGCCACAAAATTGCCACGGATTCCACCTCGTGCAAGATCTGTCCCTCACCGTGGACTTAAGACTCTCGCCCAAGAAAGTTACCAGCAGCCTTTGGATGCCAAGAGGTCACATGATGTTTATTTCCCACTTGAATGCCCATGGACCATGCCACACACTGGGCCCCTACCAGAGATCATGTCTGTGCCCAAGATGTATGAAACAGAATATGAAACCTATGGTAGTAAGCAACCAGTTACTGTGTGATGCTAATAAAGAATAGTTTATAATACATCCAAGCAATTTTTAAAACCAAAGATTACTTGTATTAGAATTTTTCTTGTAGGTTGATTAAAAGAGCAAAAGACCAAATACAAATTCTCTTCTTGATTGGGACAACTCTGTGTTATAACAATGGGATTTGGGAGCAATGGAAGGACCCCATATGCTCTGTCGATTTGTGTCTTTTAATTAATAAATCACATTTGTTTCTATAACCTTTGCCACAATTCTAGATTTTACAATCAGAAATATTAATAAGAGAGAAAGATAGAAATGGGACTATTACTGTTACTTGTGAACTCCATTGGTGTGATTTTTCAGCTGGAGCCCCCAACTCTGCATCTTGCCATGATATTTCACAAACTGATATATTCTACATAAATTAAATGTAAATGAAAAATGTCCTGAGGTGGAATTCAACCCAGCTGCACCTGAAATAACACAATCCTTTAAATAATAGTAGTTACATATTACTGTAACCTCGAAACATAGGTATAATATTCCAAAACACCATTTATTAAAAAATTTCTAGCTATAGCCCTAGGAGGGTGGAAATATAAGATCTCATCATGACATATTTAGCGGCATCAAGAATCTCTCTGGTTACAAACGCCCACTTCACTTCCAAGAACTCTGGATACTGAAAGGATCAAGGACATGAAAGACGCAGAATCATTATATCTTTTTAGTACAGATGAGGTAATATTACATAATGTATTCTGTGCCGTATCTTTAGTATGGTCAGCTTAAAGGAAAACTATATTACATAATTGGTGGAGATA
Source organism: Pyxicephalus adspersus (assembly GCF_032062135.1). Classification (NCBI taxonomy): domain Eukaryota; kingdom Metazoa; phylum Chordata; class Amphibia; order Anura; family Pyxicephalidae; genus Pyxicephalus; species Pyxicephalus adspersus. The sequence continues at coordinate 15,226,103 of NC_092868.1, forward strand.
ACACGCTTTTAGTTAATGTATCATTTAACTAAAATAATTTTTTGATGGGACTTTTTTAATGATGTCAGTAACAAGACCACAGCTCCCAGAAGGCAGCTAAATTGGGAACTGTTCAAAAGAAACGTATAGAAATCCTGACTGCTTCCATTAGTGGTGGTCCTTTTTGTGGTATCATGGACGGGAGGAACGGGAAACTGGAAATGGAAATTAGTTGTCACGGATTTGGATGCTATTGTAAGACCATCATTTTAGTTGACATTCTATTACTTGTAGCACCTTATGATAGTAAAGGCATGGAAGGGTTCTAGTAACACGGCATAGAATTTAGAATGTTAGATTATTACACCCCTCTGGTACCATGGGATAGTTTGGAAAACATGGCACTTTCTTGCCCCTGTAGCTTGGCAGTACTCCTTGTAAAAAGCAATACTGTGCTACTACTAATATTACATTAATTTGCCTCAGATAATATGGAGTATTTAGGTGTCAAATGGGACATCTTCTAGGACTGAATAGAAGTCAGGGCACAGAAATAAAACTAATAAAACTAGAAGATGCAAATTTTGATGTATGACTCTCTGGCATGCAGCTCCCAATATAACTATTAACAGGCTAAAAATCCAAATAAATAGAGTTTTAAACAGAATAAGGATTTACTTAATCATGTTTTAGATTTTTAAAACTTAGGGACATATATACATATACAGAAGATTTTTTTATGTCGTAATATGTGTAACCGTTAAATCCAAGTTCTAAGAGACGCACACACAGAACACAGTCAAAGTTTAAATTAGGCACTTGATGAATAATCCCATTCATCCAAACATTCCTTTTCCTCTCATAATTCTACTTCACTCTCCATTCCCTGTCTGCATCTTAAATTGTCTCCTAAAACAGAGCTCTTTAGTAGTTAGATGGACACTGAACCTAACCTATTGACTATTTTTTGAGCATTTGATTGGTTTTCCAGCTACTAAACTTAAATTACTAGCTTCTGAGCTGAACATAATTCCCGGCTTGGCTCCACTATTGGTAGATTTCCCCAACCGAGGCCAAGCTGAAGTAGCGAAGCAGAACACCTTGTTTTGGCCTCCAAACATTAGCTTAGGTTATCAGTATTTTACTCCCCTACTGATTAGGCAGAAACATGATTGCTAACACATTGTATCTAGCAAGAAATACATTTTATATTGACAAATGTAAGTAGGTTTTATTAGGCTAGAGAAATTGTGAGTGGGTTAAGCTACATACACACTTCCAATTATTATCGTTGGAAAACGAACGACGAACGTTCATGCACGATATATATGAACGATCGTATAGCACCGATCCTGCACATAGAGTTAACAACACGATCGTTCGTAGATATTGTACACACAATAGATACGATCGTTTGAGCGATAGAGGAACTATGTGCACGACAGGAAAGTGAACGGACGTTCGTTCATCACGCATGCTCTGAACATGGACGATCAACGAACGACCGTACACACGAACGATGTTCAACGATCGTCGCCCAATCCGATCCGTCGGTCCGGTCGTTCGTTTCCAGCGACTTTCCTCGTTCGTCGGCGTCGTTGGTTACTTTTTTACGAACGATTTTTTGCCCAATCGATCGTTCGTCGTTCGATTGGAACGATAAAAATTGGAAGTGTGTACGCACCTTTAGTTGTGTCCAATTATAATTGAAGTGATTTAGGAACGGGTGCTGTAAATGTTTAGTCATTAGGCACACTGATGCACTTTTAAACATCTTGTTCCATGTTGGCTCACGTTTGTTACTGTTTTCAGTACTGGAACCCCCAATCTGTAACGTCTGGCCATGAATCAAACATCTGTAATGCAGCATGAAAATGGTTGTTTATCACACATCAGTTCTTTTACATGATCAAATATTCCATTCTTGTGTTTATTTTATTAGCTGAAATCCTTCATTACAATTTCAGTTCATTACAATTACCTTTTCTGAATAACAGCCATACTTTGTGTAGACACTAAAAGCATATGGTTACCTTTTTAGTTTACCTTCTATTTAGTAAAATACACTTCAAATCACTCCTAGGTACATTTATATAATTAAATATTTGTATAGTTCTATAAAATATAAAAAAGACAAATGATGCTAATTGTAATCTAAACACTTCCACATGATTAGAAATACCAGGTTGGATGAAAGTGATACATGAAAAGATGATCAGCTAATGTGTTTCCTTGATAACATTTTAGGGCACATTAGTCCTTCTGGGATTAATATTCTCATTTAATTCACGATTGAGAAGATCTTGCATGCATCCGCTGGTGATGATTCATGAATCTGTTCCAGAAGAAGATAACTGATAAGATCTATGCAGCCTTCAAACCCCCACTAGAACTCACAGTGCCATATGAAGGTGGGGCTAAGCTTGAACGTTTAAATGAAGAGTTCATTGGGTACTCTGGCCATTCTTTCCAAGGATCGTGGAACCTTCATTTAATAGCCATTAGATATTCTTTATAATAAGGTAAGTCTACCATAAATATTTTTTAAATGTTTCCTTAAAAAATCAAGATAATATGGTGGTTTTCAGTAGCTCTTGGAGCCTTGGGTTGTCTTTCATGAACTATACTGGTGAGGCTAAAGACTAATGACAGGTCATAGCTTCACCAATTCAAAGTGGTCCTATTTAATCACTCACAGTAGTATGGCAGGGCATTGCTTTCCAGAAAGATCCTTTCCAGAAAGATAGTTGTCAATGGACCACATACATTACTTATGCAAGAAATATACATTTTTGGGTAAAATATCACTTTAACTTGATATTGCTCAAAGTGGCACTTTTATAAATAGCATCAGAACAACCCATAATAAAAACATTGGTTTATTTAAATTATTATAATTTTGATGATTTATTTAGGAAGAGCAGGTCAGTACAAATAACAAAAAACATTGCCCAACTGGTTTAGACAACAACATACCAGAACAGGATTACAAATCAGAGATGAATATCATTAGAAAGCGAGACACAAAACCCAAGATACTTATTTGTAGTTTTAGAACTTCAGTTCATGAAGTCCCTATTCCCTCTTACCTCCTTGTTGGTCAGTTAGGCTTCTCATCAGTTATTGATAATTTTTGGCTTTGTGGCCCGAGGTTATTCCAGGAACTATACATCTGGAATTCTGGCAAGCTTGGGATCCATTCATCTATAATAACTTGCATTCATTGAATTACTGCAATGTTTTAGTGATCTTATCTAATTCACTCAACACTGCGCTGAAATCTAAATGATGGCTAGGACTTTCGCATTCTGAACATCATCATTACTTGTTTTACTGTGCAACTAGCAAAACATGATTAACCTATAAATACAGTTCGTTCTCTCAAGGATACATAGCTGTATTCCTTTTAGACCCCATGAAAATGGTTATGCTAATTAACCCGTTTTTTATTATTTCTTTTCTTTTCTCAAAAGTGCTAGTTATTCTATTTGTCAATTGTTCAGGCACTAGGATAAGCACCTGTAAATATATATGAAATATGACACAGCAGATATATAAAAAAAAGAAAAAAGGTTAAAAAAATTACTTTCTGATAAATATTATATTATATTATTCCCATTGTGTCTTTCCAGGATGTTTATTTGTCAGTTAATGGTTCTGTTCCTGTTAGCTCACTTGTCTGCTGTGCAAGGACGTCACTTATGCCGCCTTGCTAATGCAACCATCTCAGCAGAGAAGGACCACTGTCCAGTGTGCGTTACCTTCACCACCACCATCTGCAGTGGCTACTGTCAGACACTGGTGAGTCTTTGCTGCATAAGCAAGTGTTTAAAAGGGATATATGAGACTGAAGGTTTGTTACAAAGTTTTCAATAAATTTGCCAATTTATTAAATAATTTGGGAATCCAAAAAAAATCCCACATTGTAGAATTATAATGAATTTCTATGAGATTACTAATTATACTTCTGGAAGGCATTATTACCAAAATACAGTTTACACTGCTCTCTTGCTATAAGGATATTGACCAATATGCCTGGGATGTAGAGCTTCTATCTTTTGTGATGATGATGATAATAAACTTGATAAAAAACTGGGTCTACAAAACTGGCTAACATGCACGTATAGCTAAATACATATGGGGGATTGTAACCCCAGTTTTGTATTCTAATCCTGCAAATACTATGAATGTTAGATTTGTGATGAGTCTATTTAGCACAACCAGGGTTACTCCAGAGGTAAATCTCAATTGTAAAGATGGAAGGTCACCGTTGTAGCCCCAGCCTGATTGTGAGAATATTAACGCTGCACTCTTCAATATAAACTTGTTACATTGTAAATGTATTAACAATTATACAAGCCATGTTTTTCTGTTCAAAAATAATTTCCTAAATTAATTTCTGAATTGGACAATCTGGCTTTTTAAACCCCTGCTGTGATCCCATTGTTGTAAACTGCTGTATCTGTATCCCTGCAGGTAAGGATAACCATTAGAGCATATATACAAAGATGGTGTTATCTGGCTTTAGATATGCATTTGAAATGCAGGTTAGCTATTGACTTTACACATGACAATAGAGAGGCTGTGTTTGATCTCCTTTGCGTTGCATTTCTTTGGACATTATGGCTTACTGAGCATTTCAATTGCAGGCAAAACAAGCTGAATGCAGCCTTTCCATTTGAACAGAAAAAGTTGAGGTGTGGCAGGTATATGTGTTACGTCAATCAATACAGGGCGAGTGGAGTTATTCTTTAAAAGCAATCAGCTTATTTGGGGGAAGAATAACATCTATTTATGTACCAAGAAACATTTGCATTGAATAATAGTCCATTCTCTCTCCTTCAACAGGACCCTGTGTACAAGACAGCTCTTTCCTCATTTAAACAGCACATCTGCACCTATAAAGAGATCCGCTACGACACCATCAAACTGCCAGACTGTTTGCCTGGCACAGATCCATTCTTTACCTACCCAGTGGCATTGAGCTGTGACTGTGACCACTGCAAGATGGACTATAGTGACTGTACTGTGGAAAGCAGTGAACCGGATGTTTGCATGAAGGCTCGCATATCTATTTGATGTTCCTCAAACTAATAATGCGTGCATAAAAATTTAAAGGAAACCTATGCTGAGAGTATGAAGGCTGCCTTTGCTCCCCTCTCTCGAAAGTGCTACTTGCTTGGCTGTCATGTTGACTACTTGATTTATTGGCTTTACCATTCACTAACCTGGAACAAGTATGTAACCTTGGCAATTTTGAGAGACAGCCAGGCAACCAAGCATTTTCTTCAAAGAGGTTCACAATGGGTTTCTCTCATGATAGATTTCCTTTATGCCTAACCTAGATTTATTCCTTTGAAAACCCTTTCAGTGTAATACAAGGCAAACAGCTAAATATAAACTCAAATATACCTGTTTTTTTTAACTGTTTTCATTATATGGTTTTCACATTCAGCAAAGCTGGGTTGGTGACAGACATATATCTTGGTGCAACAACACTGCTTCATGTGTCACCTCTGCCCAATCAGAATGGATGTTATTCAGAAACTAGTTAAAATGAACCGATGACTAAAAACAATTATCAATCCTTTGGTCAGTAAAAATGTAATCATATATTTATTTGGGTTAGATGTTTGCCTGGAGCTCCAAATCAATTCCCTGCCCTTTACTGCTTTTCAACTAACTGTATAGAATAGAAAGTTTAGTATAAAAAAACAATACCCCAAATGATTTACACATCACTACCTCATTCTGTAGACATGTGCCTTACATAAAAATATAGGAAAAATGCCACTAACATTTACACATTTTAAAGTAAGGAGGAAAGGCTGGGATAGACCTGTGACAGCATCTCCATTACAAAATGTCATCTGCAGAGATAGATGTTTAGTATGAATAGTTCTACAATCAAGGGCTGGTATCACCCAAGACATATAGAGGATGCTCCTCGGGCCTATATGCGTTTATGGGTCCTGGGCTGCGGTGCCTTTTATTGTCAATGTATCAATAACCTGTACAATTCTGACTTTAGTTAAATGCTTTTGTCACGTCACCAACTCAAAAAAGAACTAAAGACAGAGTGAAAAATAGGTTGGAAATCTGCCTGTCTATGCATGATCCCTTTAAGCTCACTACTGTGTACCTAAAGGGTTCATAATTACCTGCTGCATATATGCCATCTAGCAGTTACGCTGTACAGTAAAGATGTCAAATCTACATTATTACATTATAAATATATCATGACAGGAATAATGTAAAACACCCCTTTTCATTGTTTCATGAATATTCTTTGCCAGGTTTTAGAACCTAGTAATCATTTGCACTGTAACAATAAAATGTGTTAACAGCAATAGGGTGCTAAATATTATTTTGTGTCTAGTATACTCACACATTTACTTGGTTTCTGGGTGCTACATGCAGGGTTATGAGCATTCATCAGTATACAAGCTGCTTTACTGTGCTACTGACTTCGGTTTGCATGAAATACATGCAATTTAGTGCCATAGTTCATAAAACATTGTGTATTATTATGTTCAAGATTTATTGCGACACTGGTGATTGCTAGGACAGCAATAAAACCCTTAAGGTGCGTACACACTTCCAATTTTTATCGTTCCAATCGAACGACGAACGATCGATTGGGCAAAGAATCATTGGTAAAAAAGTAACCAACGACGCCGACGAACGAGGAAAATTGTTGGAAACGAACGACCGGACCGGCGGATCGGATTGGGCGACGATCGTTGAACATCGTTCGTGTGTACGGTCGTTCGTTGATCGTACATGNTCTGAGCATGCGTCATGAACGAACGTCCGTTCACTTTCCTGTCGTGCACATAGTTCCTCTATCGCTTAAACGATCGTATCTATTGTGTGTACAATATCTACGAACGATCGTGTCGTTACCTCTATGTGCAGGATCGGTGCTATATGATCGTTCATATATATCGTGCAGGAACGTTCGTCGTTCGTTTTCCGACGATAATAATTGGAAGTGTGTACGTAGCTTAAGTGAAAGTAAAGATTCTGTATCATCACAGCCAGAAGGGGAGCAATGCTAGAAAACCAAACAAGTTTTCTATTTGGCAATGCAGCTGCTGGGCAAGTTGAGGTCAGTGATAAGGTTGCTGATACAAGCCAATGCGATTTACTGTGAAAAAAAATTAATAACTAATAGGAATCAAAGGATTCAAATGAATTTTTCACAGAAAACTTAAATCTGTCTGGTCATTATAATTTAAAGAAATTATTTTTACGTTATATTATGATTATGTTGCAATGAAAATTCAAACACAAATGCTTTACTTTTTTTAGTTTTGTTTTAATATAAAAGAACAGGAAAAACAAATTAAGGCATGTGACAAAAGATGAAACTAAAGCAACATAAGGGAGAAGCATAATACATTGAGCTTGTTAAACCATTTTGGAGATCATCAAGACGTGTCCATTGTTTCTCCTTCTGCAAACAAATACAGAAAAATAATCATTAAAGAGGGCTGACAGCACAAGTTATGCCTCTAATAAAACAGAAAATAAATGAGATGATCAGATGCTACTTATTAAAAATTATACTAGGAAAAAAATTACCCCAAACTCTTTCCTAGCAACAATACCTCTAAATGGGAACCCAAACCTATTTCATACCAATAAAATCTCTAATTTGGTTCCTAAACCTCTTTCAATACGGACAACACCTCTTCCAGGACTTCCAGTCTACTTCATAGCAATAATACTCAGCAGTTGAGGAAATATCAAGCGGAAAGAATAAAAGTGCTGGAACAATTAAGGGTGAATTTTATTTAAATTGCTTAGCTTTTAGATGGCACCCTTTATAACATTGTATTGCATAGGATTTCTTCTTTTTCTATTCAAATCTGAAAATCATTTGCTGTAATTTACCCAATCACATCCTATATCGAATGATTAGTGTTTAGTTTATGTTTTTAGTGTGAACGTACACTTACTCAATTCATTAAACATAAAGGCGTCTTGGTACTCTTTCATATATTGTGTTGATCTGGATTCATCAAGGAAGAGAGAGTATACTCGCTTAATGTCATCAACTTGGACATCATTACCCTAAAAACAAAACAATCATCAATTATTAGCTAGTTGTTTCATGAATTAATATTGTATATAAGGTTTATATTTTAATACATTTATAAAGAGCCAAAATAACCCAGATACAGAGAACACTGAACCAATTAGATCAGTCTGTGCCCCCATAGGTTCTTACAATATATTGTACCTAATGCATATTTCACAGGGACATAATCTAGGGCCCAATTCAGCACAAATCAACTCAAGTATAATTGGTGATGTTGGGGGGGGATGAATTAATTTAGGTAAATATAGGTAAATTATGCATGCAAATGCTGTCCAAAAGGTTACACACGTTCATTCACACAGAAAAAAAAATCCACACAACTTTGAGTTTTGGTCCTGATGTAGAGGCTATTGAACTTTCTGAACTGTTCATACAAATACTGACATTTTCTCAGTTGACTAGTTATATAATTACAGGTACTGCTTGTGGCAATAGCAAGGTTTGGCACTGCAAGATTTGGGGTGGTGTGTCCCTAAAACTCATAACCACAATGTGATAACAACGAAGTTGGCATGAAACTACTCTTTAGAGCTCATGTAGAAAGGTGTGAACAAGTTGTTCCCCAGAAAAATGTCATTATTTATGCCACATGTGCATTTACATGCCCCATTCACTATATTTTGTCACCTCAAAAGAACACCTTTGGTGGCCTTTAGTGTTCTCCACTTTGAAAAGTGGGTTACCCATACTCCATCCAAGTTAACAGAGTTTCTGATTATGACTTTAAGGGTGCTACAGAAAAAGAACTTGACCATCACATGTTCCAACTAAATGTGGTGTTAAAAAGTGGAGATCTAATAGTGTCTAAGAGTGAAGAATATACAAAGGGGGCGAAAATGTTCTGTCCAATTTTTTTTTTTAAATAGGCCCATATTGTGTTAACATAACGGCCACTGACCCCAGGAGATTTTTTTTTTAATTCTATGGATGTATAGAACACTCATTAAACCACAATAACCAATCTGAAAATAAGAAATAACTCACCTTTCTTTTTCTACAGACCAAGTTTGCAGCAGTGATGAGTTGCATGGAGTACCTCAGAGATGTTTCCAGACCAATCCGTGTCAGTACAGTATAGGCATCTTCACTCATGTCAACATCTTCCTCTTCACACCTAAAAAATAAATACATCAAATAATGAAGACTAGAATTGAACACCAGGAAAAAGGTTTGTGGTAGGTTCTAGCTAGTTTGTGGCTTATTATAGCTTAAAATATGAAGAAGTCAGTGTTTTCAACTACTTTCCTCTCAAATTATGTCAATGTGAATGCAAAAACTGCTTGATGCAAAAGCACATAAAAAACCTTTTCAAATTTGCCCCTGTACAAAGCATTGGTCAGACCACATCTGGAATATGCAGTCCAGTTTTGGGCACCAGTTCACAAAAAGGACATTGTGGAATTGGAGAGAGTGCAGAGAAGGGCAACTAAATTAATAAAAGGAATGGAGGAGCTCAGCTATGAGAGATTAGCTGAACTGAATCTATTCTTCCTTGAGAAGGGACGTATAAGGGGGGATATGATCACCCTGTATAAATATATAAACGGTCTATATAGAAAACTCTTTCACATTATTCACTTTGAGATCATTACAAAGAACAAGAGGGCACTCTTTGCTTCTGGAGGAAAAGAAGTTTAAGCTCCGGATAAGGAAGGGATTCTTCACTGTAAGGTCTGTGAAAATGTGGAATCGGCTCCCTCAGGAAGTAGTTTCAGCAACTACTATAGATTGTTTCACGAAAAATCTGGATGCTCTTCAGGAAGCATAGAATATAACTGGGTATTAAGGCTTTAAAGTAAAAAATAACAGTGAATGTTGATCCAGGGAACATCCGATTGCCTCATGGAATCAGTAAGGAATTGTTTCCCCCTGTTGAAGCAAATTGTACCAGGGTTTTTTTGGCCTTCCTCTGGACCAACTATGTCTAATAAGGTTTTATATCCGGGATATAATTATTTCCCTAGTGGTTGAACTAGATGGACTTATGTCTTTTTTCAACCTAACCTACTATGTAACTAAATGCTAATAGAAGCTGGTAATTATCTACTGGGGACAATGCTGACTTCCCTTACGTGGTCCATTTGCCATTTTGATTAATCTTACAATATTAAATCAAACCACAACATCTCAGTCCTTTTTAAAATGAATATGAACTAGAAACAACTATTTTGTACATCATGAAAACATAGTTGGTTATTTAGGATATATGAAACTGTCATAAATGCAACTTTTGACTTTTGGCTATATTTGTGGTATAATGCAAAAAAAAAAAAAAATTAACAAAATGTACCGAAATTTTAAATCCTTTGTTAAAAAAAAAAAATAGAAGGGAAAAAATTGCATGAAGATCTCAACACACAACTATGTAGTATTGACACATTCATATGGAAAAAGGGTTAAATTACCCTATTCCTGTATAGTGATAACTTTTCTTAATACAAGCCTTACCTGATCTTCAGGATCTGTTTAGTTTCTTTTTCGTTGTATGGTGAAGTGGAGATAATCAGTAATCGATCCAGTAAATCAATGGGAATACCATGAGGACTCTGGTAATTTGTGCCACGAATCCTACAAATACAACAAACTGTAAGGAATACTTGATGCATAAGCACATCAAAAAACCTTTTCAAATGCTAATAGAAGCTGGTAATTATCTGCTGGGGACAATGCCTATTCCCCTTATAGGAATAGGCTTTAAATGTGTATATCCTTTATTCAAGGGTGCTATTCTTACAAGAAACCACTATCAGACATTGTAATGGATTATCAAAAAAAAAAGTACCAAACCCCAATTACAGATTAAATATTGTGGAAGTATATACTTCTGACTATACTTGCCAGCCTATGAAATCACAGAACAGTCTCTAGCTCAGACCTCCCATCATACTCCTCCATATCTTGCAGCACACCTGATACATCATATGTTACCCAGTGACAGAAACCTTTGTTACAGGTATTAATATTATTTTTTACATGGGTTTACTGATGCAGTTTATTTATAATTATTTTGTTTAGGTAGCAATAATTTACATTTTTTTTAATCGTACCTTGTGATACCTCTGTTTGTAGCCATGATGAGAACAGGTGCCATATCACTTTCCAGAGCTCGATTCAAGAAGGAAAAGCATTCGATATCCAGCATGTGAACTTCATCAATAAACAACACCTGATGGAAGACACAGTTGGTACATTTATAAGACATTGTTTTTAAAATATAGTATTTTTAATACTAGCACAATGAATGTAGTAGAAAAAAAAAATAGAAGACTTACTCCTGGAATGATTTCTGCCTTCCCTTCTTCTCTCCATTCTGCCACCTTTGCATTGATTTGCTCCCTGACTTCTGATTTAATCTCACCAGTATCACCTGTAATCCAAGGCAATCAATTGGGGAATTATGAATTTTGCACTTTAATGGAGGTAGAAAGGTACAGAAATAAATACAGAATCCAAATAAATGATAACCACAGTAAGAAATGACTCCCCATAAACCTTTGTTTTCACTAACAGAAGTGATGCCAGATTTTAAATTAGGAGCCTAATTATTGAAAACGCGAACATTTTTGATAGCGGCCAATGCTGATGACTACAATGGAGTTCACAAGAACCTTTTTTTAAACACCTTTTTTTCACATTTCTGTCACTTATTACCAAATCTAAAAAAGTGGCACCCAATGACTAGAAAAGGTTGCAATCAGTACACGATTTGAGTAAATTGAACTTCTTATTGCAAATTTAGGTATTAAAATATGTGATCATCACTGTAAAAAGTATGATTATCCTTTCATAGACATGGCAATCTTAGGCCCTCGAAGGTAATGTTAAAATGATTGTACAAAGATTTTAGGGATAAATGGTAAACTAAAACGTTTCAGGAATACAGCAATTTAATAGTTTACAATGTCTGTCACTCCTAGAACACGGATTTAAAACAATTTTTTAAAAGATCGTTTCTCTAATATTTTGTGATTTGCAGATGCATGTAATCTTCCAAAGGACAAAGCCTTTATGTTACAGAACAGCAGTGATTCATATCATACATTTTACTAATGAATGATTTTTCAAACAACAAAAATGTATCCTCTAAGTGACGTACCAGAAAACAGAGCAAGGAATCCCTGTGTCCTGCTGTTAATTACATCAATTTCATGTAAGGACACGGTGTGCACCACTTCTTTGCGTTTCTGCAGTTCTCCATCAGGACACTGTACAAACTTCGTCTGAAACATTAAAAAGGGAAAAAGAGTAACTCAATGATCTGAAGTTGTACTAGAAAATCTAGTAGTCACCAGTCATATAGTTCTCATACCTGAGATCCCATGGCATCATAATCCCGAGCCCTGGTGAATGCCCGACCCAGTTTTGTGATTTTCCCAGTGGCCTTATCAATTGTTATCACATCCCTAAAACATAAAAAAAAGTGTTAATCCATCATATTTTTACTAAAAATACTAGTCCTCGTAGTTTATGCCACGTACAATGCTTGTATACTTACAAAATATTAAACTTACCCAGCTTGCACCTTTTCTTTTGTCAGTGATTCTATCATCTTTGTTCCAAGGTCATAAATAGTCTCCATCTCTGTTGTTTTTAAGGTGAGTTTACCTACTTTGGCACCCTTAATAAAAGAATGCAAGCAATATAAACACTAATACAGAACTACACAATATAATTCCACACAAATATGCAGATCAAACAATACAGCAATAAAATATATATTATAAAGTTAACCCAACCCAGAGCTAATATTTACAGATTTATAATAGTCTAGAAAAGATTTATAGGCAAGTGGAAATAAAATAAAATTATTTTCTGCATTTAGAACCACTGTGTTTTTACTACCTGGGGGGATCTTTTAGAATGATTTCCCTTCACTTTTACCACTGTCATTGTGACAACAGTCACCAGAAAACAGACAGAAACAGAAAGCTGACAGATGTTCTGGCCTTCCCTTGCCACATAGATGAAAAACTAAGCATGTGGTGCACAAACTCTGCAGAACAAAAGGATTAGCCAATCTAAATGTTGACGCAGCTTTTTAGGACCAGACCACTCTTGCTGAGATCATTTGATCAAATACCCTGTTTCCCCGATGATAAGACACTGTCTTATTTTTTTTTGAAGGCCAAAATATGCTCTAGGGCTTATTTTCAGGGGGATGCCTTATTTACCCATGAAGAAGACTACAGCCATTCATGTCCACTTCTGATCAATCTGTGCCAATCATTGTCCCCTTCTGATCACTCATGTGCAATTCAAATTCCCTTTCTGATCATCTTGTGTCATTCAAACTCTCCTTCTGATCACTCTGTCATTCAAATTCCTCTTCTGATCACGCTGTGCTTTTTTTCTATTGCACGGCAGTTAGGACAGGGGAACAGCAGGTGGCGCTGTGCCGGCTTCTTTCGCTTTGCTTTACAAGACAGGAGAAAACACGATGCTGGCAGAGGAGAGGAGAGACGCTGCTGCAGCCAGACACACGCAGGATCCGGGTATCGGGTGAGTATGTTTTAATTATTTTTTTTGGGTGGCTTATTTGCGGGGGGGGGCTTATTTTTCATTTTAACATGAAAAGGGGGGGCTGTCTTATTTGATGGCCCTGCCTTATCATCGGGGAAACACGGTACCTAGGTTTTCAGGTAGCCAGCATGGATAGACATTTGGAGAACCATATTAACAAGAAATATATAAAAATTACTAGCAGGAAGGTTTTTGCTGTTTGCGAACATGTTAATTTAAAGTGTAAACTTGCTGCCTATTAATAGTTCAGCATTGCCCAGGGGGCAGGACTAATGAACTTCTATACAAATGAATGGAATTGACAGAATTCATAGCTAGTAGGCCAATCAATGCAGTTGAAAACGATGACTCATTTGATGAAGCAGAAACCTGGGCAAATATGTCAGCAAAGGCGAACATGCAGGTGGTTTAGTCCCACTTTAAGTTTAGCAATAAATTACAAGTAACTAACTGAAGTTCCAGACACTATAGACAATATGACCATATGCCACATCCCTATACAAATCACAAATTTATTAATATAGTCAAAAATCAGGATTTTTGAGGCAGTATTTACCAACAATTTAAAAAGCCAACTTTCATAAACTTTAATTGATTTGGTTCATACAAAAATGAAACAAAGCTATACTTTTTAAAAATTGAATAAAACATCACAACTTTATTTAAAACGTTTTTTTTTTTAAAGTTTTACAGTTTTTTTAATATTTAGTAAATATTGCCTCAAAAGTCCCAATGTTTGATTAGATTATTAAAGTTTTACATTACTTTGTGTAAAGATTTTGCTTGTAATATTACTAAATAAAATGTGAAATAAAATCAACTCACTGTTCCTGTTGCAGGTCTGTCAATTTGAACTTCCACAACCTCCCCTTCAATAATTTCTGTTTCCTCCCTAGAAAGACAAACAAAGTAGGTTTGTATTACAAATATTTTACCATTTAAATAATACATCAAGTTCTACAACAGTAATAAAAACTTTTTTTCTTTTAACCAATGGACTGCTAACTTTTGTTTCTACAACTGTATATGGCCTGGCTCACCAGGACCACCTATCAGTTTGGTATCGCTCCTTTACTAAATTTTGTTGTGTTGTTGCCCCTTACCAGAGAGAGATATTTGGAAGGATTTTGGGCAGAAAGAGCCATTTCAAAGAGATAAGTGAAAGGATCTACAAGGTACATGACCCTGCTATTGGTGAAGCATGATTAGTGTCAGTCTGATGTGATATTAGCCTTAACACTATGCACAAAGGTTGAGGTTAAATAACATGCAGTTGGTTGCACAAAATATGGCATGGTTTAAAAAAAAAAAAAAAAAAGATTATTGTAATGAATGAGTAACTATAGTTGCAGTGCACTAAAATTATTTGTTGACTAAGTTACCTAAAATTATTTTTTTTTAATCAGCCCAATCATACTAAAAGTATGCTGTTACTGAAGTATTTCATACAGCTCTAGAATGAACTGTGTTTGTTTAGACCAGGGGTCGGCAACCTTTACTAACAAAGAGCTATTTTTCCCCCTCTTCCACTAAAGAAAAATAGTCTGGAGCCACAAAACATAACAGCCTATAAACGTTAAAAAGTTTTAATCTTTTTTTTATATTTATCTGTTACAGCAACAGTATACAACAAACATTAAGTACAGTGTGCATGTGTAGGCCTAGTTTGAAATAAATTAAACACTTAACTATGCCCCTAGTATCATGCTTTATTTTATGAATTTTTGCAATATTTATTGTATTTCACACGATTTAATATACTCAGGAATACCCCCTAGCGTTCTAATTCTGTCTGTTTTTCCATGCAAAAAGCATTACATTTTTTGCATGGAGATTTATTTTACATTGTAGGCCTATAATTCTCAGGCATAACTCACCGAAATATGTCCATTATTTAATAATAAACTTTAAATTAAAAAAAAAACACAAAAATTGAAAGAAATAAAAAAAATCGTGAAACGTAATAAAACTGTACAGTAGCATGTATAATATATATAAAATATATATTTTATCAAGATTTCTTTGTATTTGACTCAATACAACTATTTTGTATTGAATCCAACACAAAATTATTAGAATTTCCCGCTGCTCCTTCCGCCCGCACCGACGTCACCGGGAAACACCGTAGATCGTCACTGCAGTCACTGGGAGAAGATCGAAGAGGGGGGACGCTGCCCGAGGAGCTGCGGGGACCAGCAGGACACAGGGGGACGCCAACGGAGCAAGGTAAGTAGGTTTTTTTTTTGTGACTCTGGATTACACTAAAAGTAATCAGTTCTTTCTTGTAAATACCTTTATATTTTAAAGTCCAGCAATCAAAATTCATTTTCCAAAATTAATAGGTAATTTATTTGGCAATTAATACATAGATTAATAAGCAATTTAATATATATAATATTAATATAAAGTTACAAAAATAAATTCATATATAGCCTACATAATTATGGTGATCAAATATTACATTGTAGGATTAAACCTTAGGAAAATTACATTTAAATTCTGCTGCCCATTGGTGACGTTATGTGTCTCCAGCCTTAGTATCAGTGTTTCTGTGCCGAGTAAGATGAAGGAGCTGCTTCTCCTTATATGTATCCAGTCCCGTGTCCCACGTGGCACAATAATGCGCTTTGATGTTTGTTTCCGGATAAAAACCTGGGAACACAGGACTCCTATCAGCAGCAGGGACTCCCTTGAGTCACGCGCAGATAGCTCTGCCCACCACAGATGAGGCGCCTGTGTTCTAACAAAAAATCTACCTGTGAAAAAAGTCTACCAGGGGAGAAATTGAGGATCAGGTGCTTGAAGCCTCCAGCAATGTGTAACAGGGTCATTTTTTTTGATGGGCAGTTTTTAATGTTCTGAAGATGGCCAAATGATGAAATTTTAGGTGGTGTTAGCCACAGGTGTCCCCCATTTGCACCTTTTATTTTGTTCACCTGTACCCCCTCAATCCTGAGAAATTGGGGTGTAAGAGGGTAGATTTTTTTGATGGGCATTCTTTATCTTCTGATAATGCCTTAGTGATGAAATTTTAGGGGATGTTAGCCACAGGTGTCCCAGGGAGGTTTGTACAGGGAGAGATGTAAGGCTGCACATGATATGCTGCATTCATACACAAACACAGCTATGAAACTTTCCTGACGATGACGTCATTGTACACACCCATTTGTATATGCCCGCTAGTAGATTTATTTCACGGGTAGATTTTTTCAATAGAACACCAGAAGGGTAATCCCTCTTCTCCGCAGTGTCTACGGGAGAAAGGAGATCCCCCATCAGGGATCTCCCGTCGGCGGCCGAAGGGAGCCACAACACGGAGGCTGAAGAGCGGCGGGTTGCCGACCCCTGCTTTAGGCCTTCCAATGTGACAGGCATTTCAGTGCTGAAAACATTTTCAGAAGCTGCACTGGCTGGTGTTGTATTTAATACCTACTGAGCAAAAGCCATGGCAAATCAGCAAAGGTATGTTTAAACACCTAATAATACATATATAGTAGTATATTTAAAAAGCTGGAGTTTTTATTTTTACGCAAACCTGTGCTTTACCTATTAAGTGCTATCTAAGCTATGAATTGCAGCTCACATGGGACTATGGACTAATGTGACAGCTCTGAATGGTTCAGCACTGACACATGGAATGAGTCATGTGCACCTCCATACCTAGAGGTACAAGTTTCTAGTGCCTTAAGACAAAAGCACAGTTATAAAATGGGCTTCAGCGCATTGTGGGTAAGCAGCACACTAATAATATGTTTAATTAACTTGCCAAGAAGTATGAAAAACACAAACTGAAAAAAGGCTAATTTACAATGTAAGTTGGACATATTTAGGTCATTTTAAAAAACGAGGATAGAAGGTAGCTCACTTACTTTATTCTAACACCAATGGACCGCCGGAAAGACTGCGTCAAAGCTTCTGTCTTGCTCATTTCCAGGGAAAAGATCTCACTGCCGGCGATGGCTGTAAAAGGTGTATCTGTGCCCAAGGCTTGAGCCATACCTATAGGAAAAACAAAGGTAACATGTACATTGTCTTATACACAGACAGATTATAGGGTGTTATGTGTGTTATTTAGTTTGCTTGATGTTCAGCTTTAAAGCAAACTTTACAGCATGCATTAATGACACTTTTAGATCTTAGCAAAACCTCAAGTATTATAAGGTGCAAAGACAACAACTTTTGCCATTTTACAAAATTGTACTAACTACTAAATTCTAGTTTTACATTTTAAATAAATTAGAAAGTAGATGTCATGTGAACTAACAAACAAGTGACATTCGGAAAAACGTGTGTTTTATTATAAGTTAGTGTATTACCCATAGCAATTGCAGTTTTTCCTGTGCCAGGTTGTCCAGCTATTAACACTGCTCTTCCTGCTATTTTTCCTTCTTTGATCATCTCCAAAATAACACCAGCAGCTCGCCGAGCTGCCAGCTGTCCCACCATGCCTTGTGATACCTGCAGAAATAAATGTCTTATGAAACACAAAACCTAAGGTAAAAATTGTGCACATGGCTATTGTCATTTTAATGGGTGACTTTGCTGTCATCTCTTCTATGGTGACCTAAATCAGTTATATAAGAGCTGAAAGCCACAAATTATTCACTTAACTCATCTAAGCATTTTTTTTTTTTTTTAAGTTTGGTTAGTGCAAAATAAGGGGACTTCATTTAAATTAATGATAGCCTTTCTTGGTAAATGTACTTAGGATGCCATTGCTGACTTTTTACTCCTTAGCCACACACCAGATTCCAGGCTTTCATAACACCTTTGTGTGAATGCTTTAATATTTCTCACCACTTAGCCAGAGGAATCATAGCAAGTCTCTACCAAACTGTTCTGAAAGCCTTGCAAAGCATCCCAAACTGTTGCATACAGCACAGAGTAGTGTAAAAAAAGAAGTTAGTACAAAATTTCTCAGTCCAATAC
Organism: Pyxicephalus adspersus; assembly: GCF_032062135.1. Lineage (NCBI taxonomy): Eukaryota > Metazoa > Chordata > Amphibia > Anura > Pyxicephalidae > Pyxicephalus > Pyxicephalus adspersus. Next base: position 15,244,638 of record NC_092868.1, read on the forward strand.
ATAAAAAGGACAATTTATACATGTCTGTTTCTATGTAGCAAAGCTCATTTATTTCAAGAAGAAATGCCATCAATCCCTGTGTGGCTGGCTCACATCTATGCACCACAGCTTAGCATGTTATGGAAGAGGAAACTTTATAGGGCTATGTATGTATGTATATATACAGTGAGGGAAAGAAGTATTTCATCCCCTGCTGATTTTGTACGTTTGCCCTCTGACAAGGAAATGACAAGTCTATAATTGTAATGGTGGGTTTATTCTAGCTGTGAGAGACAAAATAACAACAAAAGAACCCTAAAAAACCCAGTGCTCAAAAGTCAGAGCTTGATGTGCATTGTAATGAGTGAAATAAGTATTTGATCCCTTTGAAAAAGATGACTTAGTACTTGGTGGCAAACCCCTTGTTGGCAATCACAGAGGTCACACGTTTCTTGTAGTTGGCCACCAGGTTTGCACACATCTCAGGAGGGATTTTGTCCCACTCCTCTTTGCAGATCCTCTCCAAGTCAGTAAGGCTTTGAGGCTGATGTTTGGCAACTGGGACCTTCTTCCTCCACAGATTTTCTATGGTATTAAGGCCTGGAGATTGGCTAGGCCACTCCAGGACCTTCATGTGCTTCTTCTTGAGCCACTCCTTTGTTGCCTTGGCCTTGTGTTTTGGGTCATTGTCATGCTGGAATACCCATCCATGACCCATTTTCAATGCCCTGGCTGAGGGAAGGAGGTGCTCACCCAAGATTTAACGGTACATGGCCCTGTCCGTTTTCTCTTCCATGTGGTGAAGGTGTCCTGTCCCAATAGCAGAAAAACACCCCCAAAGCATAAAGTGTCCACCTCCATGTTTGATGGTAGGGATGGTGTTCTTGGGGTCATAGGCAGCATTCCTCCTACTCTAAACATGGCGAGTTGAGTTGATGCCAAAGAGCTCAATTTTGGTCTCATCTGACCACAACACTTTCACCTAGTTCTCCTCTGGATCATTCAGATGTTCATTGGCAAACTGCAGATGGGCCTGTACATGTGTTATCTTGAGCAGGATGACCTTGCAGGCTCTGCAAGATTTCACGCGTTCATGGCAGTGTGTTACCAATTGTTTTCTTAGTGACTATGGTCCCAGCTGTTCTGAGATCATCATCATCGTCACCGTTCTCATGATCACTGCAACTCCGAGAGGGGAGATCTTGCATGGAGCCCCAGACCGAGGGAGACAGTTATTTTGTGTTTCTTCCATTTTCGAAATATAGTGCCAACTGTTGTCACCTCACCAAGCTGGTTGGCGATAGTCTTGTACCCCAGTCCAGCCTTGTGTAGGTTTACAATCTTGTCCCCGACATCCTTGGACAGCTCTTTGGTCTTGGCCATGGTGGCTAGTTTGGAATCTGATTGATTGATTGCTTCTGTGGACAGGTGTTTTTTTACAGGTACTCTAACAAGCTTGTATTAGGAGCACTCCCTTACAGAGCGTGCTCCTAATCTCAGCTCATTACCTGCATACAGTGAAGACACTTGGGAGCCTAAAATCTTGCTGGTTGATGGGGGATAAAATAATTATTTCACTCATTACAATGCAAATCAAGCTCTGACTTTTGAGCACTGGGTTTTTGGGGGTTTATTTGTTCTTATTATGTCTCTCACAGCTACATTACACCCACATAAACCTACCATTACAATTATAAACTGGTCATTTTTTGTCAGAGGGAAAAAGTACAAGATCAGCAGAGGATCAAATACTTATTTCCCTCACTGTATGTATGTATATATGAGTATATATACATACACACTTGTAGCACTGCTACAACACCAATAGAACAGTGTGCATTTATGCTTCATTAAAAAATAGCTTGTTTTTATCCCTATTTACAATGCATGAAATGTTTTTTTGTTGTGTGAGAACTTCACTTTGTTCAACTTTAAAAACACTATACAATCCAATATATAATCAGTATAAAATTAACAACGACTGCTTTATTAAGCTATTCACTAAGGACTTGATATATAATATTTACCGGTCGGGGTTCCAGTGCATCATCCAGTCCAAGACCTCTGATATGAGAATGAGCACCTAAAGAAGATGGAGAAATGTTTGAACTCAAACGTAACCTTAAAAAGCTGTTACTAGAGAAAAACACTAATGGGATATAAAATGCTTCTTACAAACTCCTTACATGCTTCTTTTTTTATGTCGTCAAAAACAACTGTTTTCAATACAATCCTCATGTTGCAGCACAGGTTGACAATTGACCCTGTGAAGGATGTGCTTCAACTCCTCAGAGAGGTGCACATTTTCCCCCAAGGGGGTGCATATTCAAGTCAGCAATTTGAGACTTCAGAATAAATGTGGGAAGGAATTCATTAAGCATTCATTGAATGTATATTAGACAGAGAGATGTACACACAACTTGTTGATCTGTGTGTGTATTCATAAGGCTCTGTGCAATTTATTATAATTAAGTCTCAAACGGGCCAACTGACCAGCAGAATGTTACTTTAGTAAACATACTGAATGCCATACATGTGTTCATTGAATGCAAGCCTGTGTATAATGTATGTGTGGAGAACACCAACATTTATCTCCAACTCCAGCCTCTCTTACATGGAACCTGAGTGTCTATAAATTTTACTTCATAAATAAAAAAAGCAATAAACACACATGATTGGCCTTGATCACCAAATCAAAAGACCAATCAAAAGAATTGCTGCTATTTTATACTTTATGTAAAACAATGTAGATCATTGATGTGCAACATCTTTGACTATTGTAATTACTAAGTACATGTAAAACATATCACTTTTCCAGTGTAAGTGCAACTTCCTGGCAGCCCGTGTTGCTAGGGAAGCTGTTTGCTGTTTGGAAGTTTCTATGGAAGCCATTCAGCTGGGACAAAAGATGATTATAGACAAAAGCTTAACACACAGAATATCAAATGAAGTACCCTACAGTTAACTGACGGCATTTAAATGCACAACTTCTACTGTAAAACAAAACTTATTTTGTTTACAAGTTCCAATCATTTCCCTTAAAAAACACAGTAACAAAGAGATGCTTATTTTATAGTAAATGCAAAATGTTTACCAATTCTCTCAATTCTGGTGACATCTCTAACTTCTGGAACCTTGGTTGCCTAGAAAAAATAAATAAATCAATAACCCACAAACAAAAGAGATGCAGCCTCAAATGTTTTGTTACAATGACAAATATTTATAGAGATCTCAGTATTGTGGTTGGAAGGTATACAGATACTCCAAGCTTTATGCAAAATAAAATTAAGGTCCTTAGAAACAAAGTATTTAGTAATTTGATGATGGATGAAATGTGGTTGATGTGGGAAAAGATAGTATTTATCCCTGGTTCACATACACAAGTCTAAAACAATATTAGGGTATTCTCCTAGTGAAAATGTATATTGGAGGGCAATTTGCAGGGGAACAATATCATTTGGATACTACGTAAAGATGCTAGACAATTGTATCATCGATCTAGTACATCAGTAACCGGAATGTGTTCATCAATCTACTATAGTGGATGATGAACAACTACATGTGGACAACTGTTGTACTTTCCTATGGAGTAGAGTACAAAGGGGTTCCCATTTGTTCATATTCCCCCCTTTACCTCTTCATAGAACAGAAAATTGCTCATGTGTCCTGTTACTGGAAACAACTGTGAAAGATTGTTTCCAACAACATAAATATGAAGTCTGTGTAAGGCTGTAGTGTGAACATACAGTTCTATTTCCTGTATTGATAAAACCACCTAAATACTATTGTGTGAATAGTAATAAATATGTAGAGAAATACCAGGAAAACCTGGAAACGAGGAAAGAAGAAGCATGGGTCTTCTTTCCCTGTAATAGTGCCAAGGCCTAACAGCCACTTGCTGGATTTGAGTCACATGATTTAGATAGAAATCAATGCTCAGCACCAACTAAACCAGAACACAGCGCTGCAAAGGACCATATGTACCAGAGGGGTCAGGGGGCTTTCTAGAGAAATCATGCCCATGCTTCTTCTAATGGAGGGTCTCCATTTCATTCTGATGCAGCACAGTATTAAACACTTTACATAAACCAGGCCTAACATTGTGCCGCACAACTTCAAAATACAAAAATATTTAGGGTTTACATGCAATAAAAACAACTTCTAAGCAGAAAGGATAATACAAGCAGCTTTACAAATGCAAATAAATACCCAGTGCTTGAAAACATGTTAGCTTTTTTTAATAATAAGCGTACACTTCCAGACACACAATGCCGGTCAGATCTGCAGCACATTGTACACACAGCCGATTCCTGGACCCCCAATAAAGCGCAGATCTGTGAACATGGCTGGCTGAATTACGATCAATGGTGCACACAAAAACTAACTAGTATAGATCTTGTAAGGAGCCCAGAATGCCATCCTCACCACAAGATTTTGGAATTCCAGGAAATGCATTCCATTGTATCAGGGGAGTTGGTGCCCCCATAGCAACAAAAAGCAGTACCATAGCAATCAGATGTTTTGTAGGATCCCCAATATTATAACACTATAAATGGCACAGGTATAAATAGGTAACTTGCCACAATACAATGCTTGAATGGCATCATTTACATATGGATCTGAATGCATGGACAGGCCCTCATGTTCCATTTTTGCACAAAGATTGCAGTGTGTGATAAGTTTATTACCAAAACACGTAATGTTTTGGTAATAACAGATGAGTAGGGAAAAAAAGCTGTTGACCATAGCAACCTATTCAGAATTGATCTTTCATTTCAATACTCTGGTTGCTATGGGAAATGACTGCACATGTGCTCATGTATATGAGCTCCACATTGCATACAGCAGCCCCAGTATTTGTCTATAGCTTTCAGTGCTGGATGTGAGGAGCCGAATCAGGCCCAGCTGAGCGCCAGGTAACACTCACTATGAGTAATTCATTCAAACAACACCTGGCCCGGTAACAGCGCACTGTCCCCAATTTTAATACATCCCCTCCGTGTAGGTGACCTGCTCCCCTCCACTCTTGCCGGGCCCAATCCCCCGGCCTGTGCGTGTGTTTCTTACCGCCATGGTTGCCATGCTGCCGCTTCTTCCTACTACACAGCCGCCAGACACACTACTGTACAACACCAACACTCCTCCGGACAGGAACTGATCTTCGGCACGAAAGTTCCGGAGAGCAGTGTTACTGCAGATCCACGCCCACCAAGGAGGGGAGTGTGTAACCGTGTATAGGGCAAAGCTGGGGGCCACAAAGTGCAAACACAGAGATAGCGCTCCATTACCTGAGATGAAAACCTTGACCCAATCACAACTAAAATCTCATATTTTGTCTGAATTTGAAACTTTTATTAAAAATTAAACCATAAAATTCAATGTTGATGACACCAGTGTTCATCCCAGAAATGTTTTTAAGCTGGGTTGGTTAAAATTGTAGGTGGCTGGCAGCCCCGTATTGTGACCCAACTAAGCACTCCAAAACAGCCAGGTGGGTACTGAAAAGTGCCAGGCGGTGCACCAAGCTATAAAGGGACAGGGGAGAACACTGGGTACTAGGCCCGGTCTCAGCTTTTTATGGGGTTCCTCTAATTGCGTTTCTGCATTCTCATTGTGTTGTATGCGGAGACGACAAATTAGTCTGACGTGCACAGCGCAAGTACGGTTCACCATCAGCAGATTTACATTTCAGGAGCCAATGTGCAAGGGCAATCTGGGAAAACCTAAACAACAACGGCCCCCACTGTTCAACAAAAATGACAATGCTACCATAAAATCGTATCAAGAACTGAAAAAGACAAACATCAGCATGCCATATTCATTAAGTGCTTTATTCACATTCCAGCACAAGGGATTCAAAGATGCATGACGCATTTTGCACTACCATAGTCATACCTCTAATCATAGGGGTTATAACAAGGTACTGATAATATGAAATGCGTCAAGGGGCTAAGCGTGGCCCAAAACTCCAAAACAGGAATAATAATATGTTTAAATATACGGAATCTTTTCCTTAGTTTAGCAATCTAATTGTGCTCCACCCACAAACAGGCCATAACCCAAGCCTACCCCATTTTTTTCTTAATCAATGTTACATAGTTTGAAAAAAACAGCCTGATCACCTGAATGCAGGTATGGGTTTTGAGGTCCCAGGGGCTGCCAGGCGTATATAACAACATTACAGAGAAAAAACTTACCAAAATGGAAAAAGTAGGCTTTTTAAAAATGTTTACCAAAGTTCTATTCCCCTAACCCCTCCAATCTGTTGACTGGGTTGTATGTATAGTTTTACTTTGACCCCTGCACTGTATACATTACATTCTCCTAATCCCTGCAGTTTGTACAATATACATTACTGATCCCTGAACTCAGCTGACCACTGTACTCTGGAAGGTACATTTTCCTGACCTCTGCACTCTGTAAATTACATACTCCTAATTCCCGCACTATGTACATTACACAATACTGATCCTCGAACTCAGTACGTCAGACACTCCTGACCATTGTACTCTGGAAGGTATGCATTCCTGACTCCTGCACTCTGTAAATAACATACTCCTAATCCCTGCAGTCTGTACAATACACATTACTGATCCCTAAACTCAGTACATTACACAAAATTTACCACTGTACTCTGGAGGTTACACATTCCTGACCCTTGCACTTTGTAAATTACAAACTACTAATCTTTGCAGTCTGTACAATACACATTACTGATCCCTGAACTCAGTACATTACACACACCTGACCACTGTACTCTGGAAGTTCCTGAACCCCGGAACCCTGTAAATGGTATACTCTTTTACCCTGAAAAATTAACATTACACATTACTCATCCCTGAAATCTGTACATGCCTGGACTGCATACTCCTAAGTACTGCAGTCTTTACATTACACATTAGGAACCACTGTACGTGTGCATGTTACACACATTCTGCATTCTCTCCGTTACACACTCTTGGCTCCTGAACTCTGTATGCTACACACTCCTGACCCCTGCACTCTGTACATTACATACTTTGCTTTATTTGCAAACCATTTAAACTGTGATAGTGCTTGTCTGTAGGGTTTGTTCATACTGCAGATGCTATTGAGTTCCTGCATCACAGACTAAGATCTAGCTGAGTCAAAGTTATTACTCCTGTATAAACAAGCTTATGGTTTTGATTGCACTTACATAGAGGAGTTTAGATCCTGACAATGAGGAATGCATATTCCTTGAAACACATAGATTGTCAGCACCAGGCTTTTCCGAATACTTGCACATGCAGACTTTTAAACTGGATTGGAAATGGTACAAGACCTTTTTTGAATAATATACTTAGGGTCTACATAATGAAAGTGATATTGAAAGCTCTTTATATTCCTTTTTAAGAACTTTATGCCTGGGGTTAATGAATTTTTTGGTGAATTTGTGAGTCCTCCTGATATTATTAGGTAATACGCATTCAACATTTGTTTTGTAAAGTGGTTGGAAGGACCAATACATCCAACCAGAGCACCGACCAATTATTATTATATTTTCTGCTATTACTCCACCCTGGATCTTTTCTCCCTTGAGAAGAGATGTTTAAGGGGGGATATGATCACCCTGTATAAATATATAAATGGTCCATATAGAGAACTCTCTTCCCAATTATTCACTTTGAGATCATTACAAAGAACAAGAGGGCACTTGCTTTTCTAGAAGCACAGAATATAACTGGGTATTAGGATTTAAAGTAAAGATAACAAAAACTGTTGATCCAGGGAACATCTGATTGCCTCATGGAATCAGGAAGGATTTTTTTGCCTCTGTTGATGCAAATTGTACCAGGGTTTTTTTTTTTTGAGTATGTCATATAGGAGTTTACATCTGGAATATGTTTATTTTCCCTAGTGGTTGAACTTGATGGACTTATGTCTTTTTTTCAACCTAACCTACTACTACCATTACTACTACTATGTCAGGTATGCAAGAATGCTGACCGTGGTTGCTATATAACAAAGTATATGGGCAGCTTCCTAGCACAGACCATCAGAAATCTGCTCCAGAGCAATGCTGTGCAGATAATGCTGTAACAAGTTCGAGTTGTATGATGTAACGAGTTGTATGATGAAGAGAGAAAAGAATTGAACTTAATATTGGGGATACTTAATGTTCGAGACTAACACCTTCATACACGAACACATTTGCTGCAGTTTACGTCTTCACAAAATATGCCCTAATTACTGTGGTGAAAGTGATAGTCTCCCAGGCAAACTTCAGAATACAATCTATCTAACATACTGTACAGCATACAGAGTGTAGGGGTCAGGTGTAAGTGACATAGTGACCTTTACACCGTTGGTCAATGAGTGCTAAAATAAGCCCAGTCATTGGTGTCAGCACAGTAAAAGAGATACATTAATAGTATTTGTGGAAGTAAAAATGCAGTAATGACCTCCAGCAGTGCTAAAGGAGACAGTAATGAGTTGAAGCTCAGCAGCAGGAACCAGTGAAAGATGTGGAGTACCAAGGACATTAATATTACAGTAAAAGTTCTGTTGTGCAATTTAGATAAGGATTTCCACTAAACATGAAGCTGGAAAAAGAAAGCACTCCTTGTCTTTTTACATGGTCACTTTATAGACATAGAAGAACATAATAAAAATATCTGCGTACAGCTTTGCTACCAGTAGGCAATGAACAATTATGGGCCATGAACACTGTAGTTAGGGTATGTAATGTACAGTTCATCTTACAGAATAAAGCGGTCAGAACATTTTAATGTGCACACCAGATAGCAGGGTGCAGTGGTCATGACTAGGTAATGTACAGGACAACAGTGTGCAGTGGTCAGGACTGGTGTTGATGTTCGAATTCGGGTTGTCCCTATATTCGACCCGAATATGGCTGTTCGAATTCGGGTATACCCAGGACATTGTAATATACAGGACATATAGCAGGATGCAGTGGTCAGGACTGCATAATGTAGAGGACAGATAGCAGGGTGCAGTAGTCAGGACATTGTAATATACAGGGGAGGCAGCAGGGTGCAGTGGTTATTGGTGCAACAGTTACCTCCTACAAATCAATTCCTACACAGATGGGAAAAAAACAAAAAAACCCACACATGCAGTACTTTATCTCTGCCACAAGATGTCACCAGTATTCAAGATTAAACGACAGTCACCATGATTCCTCCCAGATCCTGAGAACCCATGGCCAAACTTCCTTTTATATTATTACTTTAAATAACTTGTTGCTAACTTTAAACATTTGTAGTTAAAAGCACAGACAAAAAGTATTTTAAATGCTTACAATCAGAGTATTTTTTTCCATAAACAATATTTATTACTGGCAATGTGTCTTAGAAATTTCTACATATTTACATATAATTGCCATTTCCTCCTGAAGTAGTATTTAATTCTGTCTGTGCTTGCCATATTCCTCTATCCCTCTCTTCACTTTTTAGTTTCTGCTAGGGCTGCTGACATCACATCCAAGATGACAGTGCTCTACAGTCCCAGGACTTTTGGAAGTTTACACAAGGGAGGTTTCACAGGTTGATAACATAAAAGTGTTTTTACTATATAGAAACCATGTTAGTAAACTGCTCTTAGCATAGCTCAACTCACCTATTAGTAAATAACACGTATCAAGAAAGCGATAATTACAGAGTAAAGGTGTCAGGAGTTTATCAGAAAAGTTGTAGAAAAATATGTCTGTCTTTTTTCCTGACACGTTTCGCTGTATGGCTTCCTCAGGGGAGGGCAGAGACTCATATCTGGTATGTTGTAGGAAGATTACAAAGGAAAAACAAAGGAAAACCAGGGGCATGAGCAAACTTCTCTAGTCTATCCCTCTGCTTTGAACTTATTGCCATATTATCCCAAACTGCGCTCTCCTCTTCTCCCTCCACCCTAAAGGTCTAAAGGTAAAAGCCCTTTATCTTCCTATCATTTACCTTATGATCTATCATACATACTGTATAATCTTTTGGGCACATTGTTTTGGTAAAAGAACCTCTTCAGTGCCTTAGACAAAGATATCCCAATTTAGCACAGCAGTAGATCCAATTATGCCAAACCAAAACAAAGAAAGAAACTTTTGCAGATTTGTGTAAAATGATTACCTTTCGCACTCTTAATATAGTATAGTATAGTATAGTATAGTATGGAATAACGCCTTTATAGATACCTAAAACTATCATTGTAGTCATGCAGTTGGCCACACAAAGTGGTGCTGGCCCTAGAAATATGCAGGCATCATTAATTGGGAGACCAATTTGCCACAGTTCGACGAACCCTGGTTGAGAATTGTCAATTCAGAAATGGTGGTCCAAGGGCAAACATCTCATGGGTCCAAAATGAAGTATGCAGATAGTAAATATAGAAAAAGAGCAAATGGTTTTAGGCCCATTGAGACTACTTTGATCCCTTACATTACATGGTAATGTGTGTTACATAAAGGCACCATAATTATTACAAATAGACACCAATCAGCCCTTTGGTACCCTGTGCTTGATCCGCAATGATCTTTGCAGACTGTAGCCTGTATATTTTTTCCACATAGGTGTTTATTCAGGAAATACAATCTTTAGATCTTGTTAAATGGTGTGGCACCATCTTATTTTTTCTGTGTCTCCAGCCTACCAGTCTCTGGAAGCATGGCCCCAGTCACCAACTCCCATAGACATGTCCATCTCCTGCAGCTTGTCTTTTGTCTTTGTCCATCTCTTGTTGTGTGTATATCATCTCTGATAGCTTTCTTTAGTGTTATATTCACAGAAAATTACATGTGACCCATTGGCAAAGCTGGGGCTGCCCCTGGGTCACGCTACATGAAGTCATATATTGATGGTTCAGTCAACCAAGTGGTTCTCTCAGCAGCTCAGCTCCCCCTGGTGTTTACTTCCAGCAGTGACTTGGCAGACTTTTTACTGGGAATGTAGATAGACAGAGGGAGGGGGGCTCTGTAAGGATACTCTTAGCTGCAGAGACAACTTTCTAGGTACAAAGTCATTGATATAAAAATGAAGACAAAAATGGTGGACATTTCTCAGTAATGAACATTTTAATCAGTTAAATTCAGTTTTTCATTATATGTTAGGTTCATCAGTAAAAAAAAAAGTTTGCTCTGCCAATAAACTAAACTTTTTGTGAAAAATGATTTTTGGGGTTGGTACTCCAGCTGTAGATACAGAAGGGTGTCTAGGCGCTCACATACCAGTATGTTTTCCAGAAGACATTCAAGACAAAAGGGACATTTTCATTCTACTACCTTTTTGTTTACCACTTATTCCAACAACTGCCTATTTTTTGCCCACCTATTTCAACCATTTCCTATTTGTTGCCAAACTATTGCCCATTTGTTCCCATCAGTTCTAACAATTGCCTATTTGTTGCCAATCTAGTCTAACAATTGCCAACTTGTTGCCCAGCAATTCCCAAATGTTCCCACCTGTTCTAACAATTGCCCATTTGTTGCCCACTTATTCCAACAATACCCAAATGTTCCTACCTGTTCTAACAATTGCCCATTTTTGGCCACCTGTTGTAATAATTGCAGATTTGTTGCCCACTTGGTCTAACAAAATTTGTTGCCCACTCATTCCAGCAATTCCCAAATGTTCCCACCTGTTCTAACAATTGCCCATTTGTTGCCCACTTATTCCAACAATACCCAGATGTTCCCACCTGTTCTAACAATTGCCCAAACTGTTGCCCACCTCTATTAATAATTGCAGATTTGTTGCCCACCTGGTAAAACAACTGCCAATTTGTTGCCCACTCATTCCAGCAATGCCCAAATATCCCCAACTGTTCTAATAATTGTCTATTTGTAATCCATGTATCCTCAGCAATGCCCTTGAAATTTGTATCAATATTGTCAGAGCAGATATCATCCCTGATCCCTGATAGAGCTCACATGGTCCCCAATGCACAATAAGTGCCACTATCAAACCATTGCCTTCTGTTTGCCATGGCATGCTCCTCCATAGGCTGCTTTTCTTTGCTCTGCCTCTCATCCCCTATTATTAGGGCCACCAACTGCAGCTATATTGATTGATAGGATGTCTGTGCTATGTTCGGGGCCCTGCTCACTTGTTATGGCCATTATGAGAGTTTCTTCTTCCTCTTTTTGCTGGATATTTTTGTTATATTCATTTTATGGAGGTGCTGGAACATGCAAAACACCTAAAGTGCTCAAAATCCACTTAGGTGGGGTGATCCTCAAACATAAGCATTGCAATAATAGCAAAACATATTAAATAAAAAAAGGATGCTTTCCCTTTAAATACTTCCATAAGTGCTCTAATTGTGGAGGAAGGCCTAAAATGCATGTTAAATACCAGCATATGATAACATTATTTATAATAAACCCTTTGACCTCACAACTCAATATTCAGCTCAGTTGCACGTATGCCATGGACTTCACTTGCCCATCTTATTGATTGATACATCCTCAGCCAATCAACACACTACACCACTGACCGATAACCCAACATAACCCTCCCCTCCTGCAGATCCGCCACTCCAATCAAATCCCTTCTATAATTACATGTGTTTTTATCCTCCAATCACTGACAAGCAATTCAAGAGATAAGGGAGCATTATTTTATATCACAGATTGCTGCTACGTCCATATTGATTGTGGGCAGAGGGGGTGTGTCGCGGCTGTGGCCCCGCCTCTCTCGAGGACTGGTTAGTTACAGTGTAGCAGTTCCTTGCTGTCAGCGGTGAGGGGGTCCGCAGTGGAGGAGCAGCCTGTGCTGTGTATGTCATTGCTGGCTGCTGGAGGAGGGCAGCACAGGAGCTGACACTTCAAGGACACCCACCTATACTTTAACCCTTCTCACTCCATACATTACCTATACCTGCTGCAGGATGCCCCTGGCTCGCAGCCTGTCAGTCACTTCCCTCACTGGCTTGGAGGACTGGGACGATGACCTGGACCTGGACAACACCGTCCTGTTCGAGGTGGCCTGGGAAGTGGCCAATAAAGGTATGGGGGGATCGGGGTGCAGGCATTATAATAAATGTGGGGATCAGGGTGCAAGCATTATAATATATGTGTAGGATTTGGGGTGCAGACATAATATATGTGGGGTTCAGGGTGCAAGCATTATATTATATGTGGGGATCAGGGGGCAAGCATTTTAATATATGTGTAGGATTTGGGGTGCAGACGGGTGCAAGCATTATAATATATGTGGGGATCAGGGTGCAAGCATTATATTATATGTGTGGATCGGGGTGCAGGCATTATAATATATGTGGGGATCAGGGTACAGGCTTTATAATAAATGTGGGGTTCGGGATGCCGGCAGTAAAATATGTGTGGCGATTGGGGGGCAGGCATTATAATATGTGTGGGCATAAAGATATATAGGTTTCAGGGTACGAATATTATAATGTAGAGATCAGTTTACCGACATATACATTTATCTGGGAATCAGGGTTTGGGCATAAACGTGTATAGGGATCAGGATGCAAAGAGGGATCCGGCATTCATTTGTCTGGGGTACAGGCATAAAGGTGTGTGGATCAGGGTAGTGGCAAAGAATATGTGGGGTTCAGGATATGGGTTTTAACTTATGAAGGGATCAGGGTACAAACATTAAAATGTAAAAATCAGGGTACGAGCATTAAAATGTAGGGATCAGGGCACTAGCATTAAAATGTAGGGATCAGGGCACAGACGTACATTCATGCAGAGACGGGTATGGGTCGAGCACTGTCAGCAGCATTTCCTCTAGGGATTGTGCAATGTATAGGAAGCATTGCAGTTTGTATAGGCAATAGGCAGGACATCAGGTCACTGAATATTCTGGTAGTCACAATGGCAGTATTGCAGGTCCTGTATTACAGGAAAACGACCTGCAGTTATTCCTCATGGGAAAAATCCCTCTTTAGTAGTAAGGGAGATCATCATGTTAGACGTAACACTGCTTCCTTTTCATTGTAGTCATTGTTTGCAGATTAATGAGGAGATCCAGATGATGATGATATATTTGTACCAATTCTACTCTCTGGCATGTTTGTGATATTAAACAATCTGAGGGATGATTCTCAGCAGGTCAGTGTTGGTGCTAAAACCTGGAATACTCACCGTACAGCTTACAATCAGAATGTGCAGCCTCTGACCTAACCAAATTAGGGCTTTTTAATTGTATTCTATACAAGTCTATAGGATGTCAAAATCCCCTTGAAGCAAATCAAAGAAGGTCAGATGCATCGGTCAATGAGTCTTCGGATTGATCTAAGAAACTGTTGGCATGAACACAAGCCGAAAAACTACTGAACCTTTTAGACCTGCGGTGCAAATCCATGCAGTTGGCAGCTCCTGGGTGCTCAGCAAATTGCTGCTGTGCTTTCAGGTTACAGTAAACTGCACTGCAAGTAACAATTAACCACTGCACAGCCAAACGCAACTCCTGATATTTGGGAAGAACGCCACGATCTGCCACAGCTGTGTTCAAAAATGTTTTTTAAACTCTTTCCTCTGTGCATACAAGTTCATTCATCCTGCCACCCAATACTCATACCCGGCATCTATTCACTGCCAGGATTGTACACCGAGCTGGGCATATACAAATGTCCATGTACAATTGGTGTAAATTTGCTAGTACAGGGGGGAACCATATTATGGCATAAAAGACATAGAGACAGACAGAGTTTCTTCTACCATACAGTAAATCTTTATCTGCTATAAATGTTTTATTTTCAGGTAAAGTTCCTCTTTAAGAATATCGGTAAACCACTAAACAAATAAGAGAAACGTCTTCCTATTGTGCAAACTAGACAAGTGGCACGTAGTAGCCGTGAGCCCAGCATAGTCATCCAGTTGTGGGTGGTGAATGCTACTTGTGCTCCCAACAAAAAAAATAGAGTAACTTCTATTCTTGGCAGTTCACCAGGAAGATCACATTACTAAAAATCACTAATGTAGCTCCATATTTAGCAGAAATATTACAGGGCTCTTGTTCACGGGAAGGTATGATGCTGGCTAGCGGAAGAATCCTTTATCCAGGAGGCAAACGTTTTTAAAAAGTGTCAGTTCTTGGTTCTTAACTGCTATAAAAGTAATATTGAAATATATTGAAAGCAAAACCCTTTTTTTTTCTTCATTTTAAATACAATAGGAAGTGGTTGCAACCACTGTCAGTTTTTTTATTTTTTTTTATTTTGCAATCCATGTAGCAGTAATAAGGTGATGGGAGTTCTAGCCATCACCAACCTATCTGAGTTCACAATCGGTACAAAGTATTTGTAGAGCATTACGAAGAACTGTTCATGCCCATTCTTGCTAGTAAAATGTAAACCATACCATACTGAATTTTGATGGGCACTGAAACCAAGGCAATAGCACTGTGGGGTTTCATCTGGTTTTATGGCTTTTGGACATACCAACCTAACACGGTTAAGAACACCTGTCATGCGAGGAATGCAGGAGCTGTCATTGGGGAAGGGTTAAGCTGTCTGGCTTTGCATACCTTTAGTATTCCATTCGCTGTCCTGAAACATACATGCAAAAAATAAAAATCAGAATGTAAGCACTTATAAACTTTCTCTAAAACTACTCAGTTCAGAAAATATTGAAACCAAAACCTGAGCATAATAACTAATCAACTTGTGCTTTTAGAAACAGAGGTCAACAATGACATCGTATACCAGGGGTCAGCAAACTTTTTGGACTACTAGGCCAATTCAGGAGGTCAAGAAGGCATACTAGGCCTGAAGAAACAAGGTGTCCAAGGAAAGTTTTTTTTTCCCAACCGTGACTGCAAGCAAGCAGCCTCAGTCTTCGGCTTATCCGCGGTGTAGTCTCTGTACGTGTGCGTGTGCTTGGCATTGAAATGCCGCTTGAGATTCGACCATTTGTGCTATTGGTGTCGCTGCACACTAAATACAGGGTTTGTTGCTGCGTTGGACGAAGAATAATTCGGCAGTCCATTCGGGGTTGAAGACTTGACGTTCAAGGTCAACCTTCCAGAGACTGGTAGCTCTGCGTTGCTTCTGCTCTTTAGGCATAGTAATTGGGGTTACTGTGCGGGAACTCGATGATAGCCATGATATCACGGGAACTTGCGACAATTCAATTAGACCGGATCCAACAGTAAATAACTAGGGGCATTGGACTGGAATAGTGGCTAGGCTGTATCCGGCCTAAAGGTCAAAGTTTGCTTATCTCTGTCCTATACATATCTCTCATAGTGGGTGTTTTTTTTAAGCTAATTCTTTGCTCAACTTGGCTTGAATCATATCCTGATTCTGAAGCTACCGATATGTGCCGGAAGCATTGAACTTCTTTAGCTGGAGCTCAGCCACACTGGGATGATCAGTTGATCATTGTCAAAGAGGATGGTAACCTAGGTTTTTTTTCCTTGATATGATGCCCATTCCATTCCAACACATTGTGCTATTGCTGGTGGTAACAGGAAGCATGTAACTTCTAAATGATAACCAATAAAATGTTTCCCCCATTATTTCACTAACAGGGCAGTGGTGGAGAGTTGGAGGGGTCTGTAAAATTGCTGATGTTAGCAGGAAGGTAAAGATTTACCTTGGCATACACATGAAGCTTACTAAGGAGCATGCTTCTGCCTTTTTTTCTGTGGTGGCTATAGCAAACATTGTGCACAGGGGCTGGGCCTGACTAATGCTATTTCATTATTTCTTCCTGGCAGAGTTATGCCATCATGCAGTAGGTTTGGCCTATTGTATGCCCTGCTAAAACATGTATAAATGTTTAGTTGTACTCAGCAGGCACACGTCCAAAGCATTGCACACACAAGCAAAGTTCTCCATTCATAAAGTTTCATCATCTAAAACTTCAGTTTCAGGTTGGGTGCTGCTTCTGTGTATATATTGGTGTAAATACCAGAGAAATCAGAAATGAGTGGAAACACACATAAAGATATGCATGATGAAGAGCCCTGTTCTCTTGGCTTTACAGAATACAGCAGGCACTGGGTGGGAGGGGGGGTCAATAAGAATTGCACTGTGTGTCACTTCATACATCAACCAGAAGAATGAATTGTAACCTGCAGTTTAAAACCTAGTTTGCTATTCACTTTGCATGGCATCCTAATACCATAAAGTGTACTTCAGTGTGGATTATGCACAACACACAATAACACATCTAGTTAACATAAAGCTTGTGACTGTATTTTGACAGTTTCCATCTGAATTCTAAAACAAAAACGTTTAGTTTTCACAATGAAATAGATTTTCCTATTTTGTGTCGGACACAGTGAAGTAATGCATCATTGACATAGTTTACAAGGGTGTTGTACTGTGTCTGTATACTTGTGGCCAACCCCTGGCCGGGAAAAGAGGTGAAATGGTAATTGGTCATAGTCGTTGATGTCAACTGCTTCTCATGTAAAATTGTAGCAGCTAATTCCGGAAACCCACTCCAAATATTTTCTATCCTGGAATGTTTCAGGAACTGTTACCTTTCAGTATTGTTGCTCCCTGCACTAGAGAACCTAGGTGTCAACAGTGCCAGGATCACCACTGTGATGTGGTCCTCTGTATAAGAGACTCATAGGTCCAAAACTGCATCAGGCTGCACATTTTTTTTTGCTCTTCGGTCTACTTTGAGATGGGCATAGTTGGCGCCTTGTGTTTTCCCATACTTCTCAGTGATCTCCCCAGCCCCTTCTAACTGGGTGCACCACCCAGCACTTTTCAGTTACCACCCAGCTGTTTTTGGGCGGTTATTGAAAAGTGGGGTCAGAATACAGAGGTACTGGACAGTTGGGGCCAAATACAATGATGCAAAAATGGGGACATACTAAGGGAGTGGACAATTGGACTAAAGTATAGAGGTGTGTTGTCGTATGGCAACAACAATGGGGAACACTAAATTGCCCATTTTGGTCCCCCCCCCCCCCCAGGTGCTCCCAGCCAATCTGAAAAAACCTGCCATACCCTACCACAGTGAATAACGACTCTTCTAGACCCCACACCATTATGAATTGGGGCGACCATTATGCTGTATGGCTCGGGTGAGCATTTTTATAAGAACTGGCATACAGGGTCCAGGGCTATGTGACATTACAACATATAAACATCTTCTCAATGGAGATGACATTGTTTGTGTAAGATGCAACTAAAGCCAGGGTTAGGGAGGTGGTATGATCTGATTGGTGTAGAGAACAAGGCAATGCCTCATTGCAACACAACCATAAGTTAGGTACATACGTGCAATATTTGTCCTTAGAAAACGAACGACTAACGTTCGATTATGCACGATTATTTTAAACGATCGTATTGTGCACAGATCTGTACATGCTGTAACGATACGATCGTTCAAAAATAATCCAAGTGTATCACAGAACAATCCACTATCACTGAGCAACCGTACGCACAATAGATTGCCAACAATCGTCCCCCAATCAGATCCGCCGGGACGGTCGTTTGTTTTCAGCGACAATCCTCGTTCATCTGTGTCGTTGTGCACTTTTTTGTTAACGATTATTGGACGAACGATCGTTAGTCATTTGTTTCCAACAAGAATTAATGCACGTGTGTACGCAGCTTTACTTTCTGCAGAGACCTGATGTGCTTCACCCTGAGCATGGCTGAAGGGGATGGCTCTAGACTACATTTAAAGGATGATTCTACACTGCATGCATGGCAGTGTCTATGGGATAAGGCAAAATTGTGCTAGTAGTAGTAGGGACAAAATATTAAAAATGTTGCTCAACTCCCCCGAGCAGAGCCGGGATTAATTGAGCGTGGTGCGGCTCTTCTGTGACCTGTATGGATCTCTGCAGATACCGAGACCCAAGAACAGCAACAAACTACTATGTATCAGTTATCTGTGGAAAAGTGGCTTAGGTTCTTTCTTTCACATGCATTAATCCTGCCTGGCTGGGTTTAACCTTTTCTGCTTAGAGATCGCTTAAACATTCCACACCATCATTTACTTCACCGCAGTGCTAGGAATATATGTTAATGTGGAACCAACTTATTGAACCAACTCTGTTCCTGAAAATTATTAAAGGAGGATTCCCTGCCATTGCTATTGACCGGTGGAAAGCTGGAAGGCTTTTTTCCGTAGATAAAAGGAAATTTTCCTTGTAGCAGGTAGGCCATTTAAAGAAGCAGCATCTGTTGTGGTATCTCTGAAGCTAACCCATAATCTAGTGTTAACTGCTCAATTTGTAATAGGCACCTCTGGGGCCATAGGAAGTGAATGCAGTGCTCAACCCAGAAATTTTTTTGAGCCGGGTGGGAAGAAATTGTAGGTGGGTGGCAGCCCCTGTATTGTGACCAAACTCTTTAGTAACTACCCAAAAACAGCCGGGTGGGTGCTGAAAAGTGCCGGGTGGTGCACCCAGCTAAAAGGGCCTGGGGAGAACCCTGGAATGTATAATTAAATATTAGTGATCAGTCTAGTGTCTGTATATAAATACAGATTTTTTTTTCCCCTCAATAGCAGCAATATTCATATTCCTACTTTCTATATTTGAGAGCTGTCAGTTTCTCTGAAATTTTTTTGTGTTCATGATGCTGATTGACTGGCAATGAACCATAAAATATTGTATATACAACCTGCTTATGTTGCCATTGAAGTGTTATGGTCTTCTGAGCAATGTCAGCTTGACATGTTTAGAGTAATATAAACAGTAATTGTCACTAGTGTATGAACATAGCAATTATCACTAATCGGTTGCATGTTTTCTTTAAATGTATCTTTTAATAGTAATAAAGCCTCAAAGTGACAGCTGTATGGCAGTGCAGATGCTCCAGAACCTTGGAAGACTGTATGATTAGATAATCAGATATTGAAAAAAAAAAGTTTTAGAGTCAATAATAGGGTTTTTAGATTTTTTTTAATGCTAGGTTCACTTTAAAACCAGCTTTCCAGCATAACAACCAGACAATAGGTATTCTCAGCAATGGTTTCCCCTTTTTTGTCTTAGAACAGGTGTACTTTGGAGACGGGCTAGCTGAGCTTACTTATCTGACTAAAGCTGCGATGTCTAGTTCAGCAATGTATGATTTACTATTAAACTAGTATAGGGCAAAGTGCCAATCTGGGCTTGGTTACTGGTGTAACAAGTGCATATAGGTCTCCTGGCTCATTTCTAGAATGTAAGTAAGCTTTCTAGTGTAACATAGGTATCCTACACATTCAATGCTCTTGTTACACATGCCTACGAGTTGATCGTGACTAAACTGAAGTTAAATGACTTGTATGATTCTCTGCCTTGGAGTCAGGGTGCAGCATTATTATAATTACTGACTGCTTGCATAAGAGCCTAACTGCACATGTGTTTTGCTTTGTGACAGAGTCTCTTTGTCTCATTAATTCATTCATGGCATGCTCCCCCCAGCCCCTTTTAGCTGGGCGCACCACCCAGCACTTTTCAGTGACCACCTGGTTGTTTTTTTGGTGATTACCTAAAAGCTGGGTCACAATATAGGGGCAGTCGCCTGCCTATATTCTAGGGAGAACGTTGGCATTGAGTGTATTCACTTGGCATAAGACCATGCTGGATAGTAAATCTTTTTAAAACTTTACAGAAATAAAGGATCCTCCAGGACGATTTGAATTTGTGCCTCAGAGTACAGATTTGGTAGGGTTGTGGGTAGTTAAGTATGATATTTTTGGGAGAGAGGGACAAATTCAGTGGCTATACAGCTCCTTGTAGGTAGAAGAGGGTGGATAGGGCAAGGTGTGCATGGGAAGGCAAGTGTACTTTGGGTCAGTATGGTTTACCTAAAAGTATACCTTCAAATTACCAATTAAAGCATAGTATATCCCTATAAAGATCAGTCTAATCCAGTGTTTCTCAACCAGAGTTTGTGTTTTTGGACAATCATGGAGACTTATACAAAAACTCCTGGCATCACTCCCAATAATTTTACTACTTACTTGCTTGTCCTTCCGTTCCATAGTCTGCAGGTACCTCCAGAGTGCCTGGTCTGTGGTCTGGTGGTTTGGGAAACCTCTTTTGGTCCTTGGTAAATATAAGCACACAATACAAAAAGCTTTACTCTAGCCTCCAAACCACCCTTTCACATTGACTGAGGGATAATGGGGCATTTCAGGCTCCCTATTATTGTCCACCACTAAGGCCCCCAGGAGTTAGTTAACATACCATGACCATCATTGTCCCACCTGCAATAAAATTGATATAAAAGCAGAGGAAAAGAATGTGTTACCCATGTTTTTAATGTTGTAAGGTCTCACATTTATGTAGACTGCATATTATTCTGATCCACGGACTGGCACAGCAATGCCGATAAAGTCACTTTAAATAACTGAACACCCTCATGCTTTTCTCTGGAACTTCTGTGGCAGATCTCTGATTGTGTTCTCTGATAAACAAACCTTTTGCAGCCTTTATTGGGGATCTCACTACCTTGTTTATTTAGTTTATGTAATAGAGAAGATTCAAGGAGGGATAGGAACTCCTTGGCACTCCAAGGAAAGTAGAAATACAAATATTGGAGATCTCGCCAGGCAGAATTCTGATTTAGCATTTAGATAAAATACCCCTTTATCACTCCCGTTTTTGTATATTCTTTGACATGTAATGCTTGAACTGTTATTAGAATCCCTTACCTAGTAGGACTGAATATCATGATTCAGATTCCACTAGAACACTGTGTATTGGCTTGTTCAATACCAGTCTTAGCTGTATTTGTGATGATGCTACAAATCTTTTAGCTGACATTTCTCCGGATGGCGTCAGATGTTCTTGGCGTGTAATGCACATGATTCTGGCATATCACAGTTGTGATCTTTACAGCCTCTTATGCTGATCAGAAATGCTGAGCAATGTGTTGGCAGCGATAATCTCTGCAAGTATCTAGGTATTAGACACAATTTCATTGATGTATAACATTCTCAATAGGTTACTTATTACAAGAACTTCCTATGGAGGTGGAATTTTCAGTATAATCTGCTATCATGCCTATCATAGTCATATTTAAAGAGAAAGTATGGTGTAGATAAAGGGAGGATGAGCTTTGCACAATATTTGAGTAACTATAAAAGTTGAAAAATTCTGGATTCACACTGAGAATGGCGTACTAGAGAACGGGAATAACTCCAGTGACCCAAGTGATACTTGACTTTCAGGTGCACCCCTGTTTTCTTACTAAATATATTCCCCCGTGCCAGGGAGCTATTTGTTCAGTACAACCCTTACTAGATTACCGTGTCTGTCTTTACAACCAGGTTTGCTGGATCACCCCAGTTCTCCCATGATAGTCTATCTTCTTCAGTCCTGGAGAGCTTTAATAAATCAGGTCCAATATGTTGTGTATATCTTTGTTCTATAACCTTGTGAGTTATTGGTCTAGGACAAGCATGCAGCCAGGGAAGTGTCCAGTCCCCTGACCTGCATATCTGTTTTCTGTCTTTCTTTGCCTAATGCGTTTCTTTTACCTCTTCATTTGTTTATTATCTGTGTTTAGATTTGTTGCATTACCTGCTCACTTCATTACGTCAATTGATGCTATTCCTTTTAATTTCTAGTTGGAGGAATTTATACAGTTATACAGACCAAAGCCAAGATCACCACAGACGAATGGGGTGAAAACTACTTCCTAATTGGCCCCTACTTTGAGAACAATGTGCGGACTCAGGTTGAGTTGATTGAGCCACCAAATCCTGCCATCAAGCGCACAATGGATTCCATGAATGCAAAAGGATGCAAGGTGAGTGTTAAATGCTTGAAATCCACCTGTAATTCTAGATGGGACTGCTCAATAGTCTAGGCTAGTGGTCCCCAACCTTTTGCAGGTCGGGGAGCACTAAACACACGGACTGCGGACCGTTTATCAAAGTAAACTAATATACCTAAGCATTGGTTGGTGCACATGTTCCATATTTTACTTCTAGCAAGCCTTTACTGCTGTGTTAATATAATGCAGGTTATCAGTTCATAAATATGCTGGTTGCAATAATTGTTTGTTTGTTTTTTTTTGGTTGATTCTGCTAGTAATACATCTCCTGTCCCAGAATGTTAATGCTGATGAATATTTCTCTATCAGAACAAAAGAATCAAGATAGGATCACAGAACTCTGCCCCTCTCCTATTGTCCGTAACGAAAACAACAGAATTTTGCAGTCCTCCAAACTAACTAAGAACAATACTCCTGATTTATTAATACTCGACAGCACTGGAGAGAATACACTTTCATCGGTAAACCTGGGTGATCCGGCAAAGCTGGAATGGATGTCTTAAGTCATTCTCCGAAAATGTTTTCAATCCTGGATTCCAGGTTTTCTGGATCACCCAGCTTAACTGATGAAATTGTATTTTCTCCAGCCTTGGAGAGTTTTATTAAATTAGACCTAATGTGACAGGTAACATGCTGTGCTGACTATAAGCGGTTGTCATTTTAGCTTGCAAGATAAAGAGGTCTTAGTTTTTAGAATAGAAAAAAAGACCAAAGGGGGCCAAATAAAAAAAGTTAATTGTGGGGTTTAAATGTGCTTTAATATCAGCTGATCTGTTGGTGTATTGTTGTGGTGACATAAATGTATTTAAGCATCACTCCACCATGGAGACTTTTTAAAATAGAAGGACTTAATCATACCACTTATGCAACATTAGCGGCTCTTAACTTGGGCCTGCATTTCATCAAGCTAAGAAATGAGATAATGTGAGCAGCACTTAAGGGCTGGTGTAAAAATATAAAAGTTTATTTAAGTTAAGTCAGGGTTTAGCCAGGATACAAATTGTTTAAAATGGACTCATCTGGCCTTATTTATGAAAGCTCTCCAAAGCTGGAGAAAATATACTTTCATCAGTGAAGCTGGGTGATCCCGTAAACCTGGAATGAATTTGGTCCGGGATTCAAATATTTTGTTAGCAAATGATTTTAAGAAATCCATTTCAGTTTTGCTGGATCACCCAGCTTCACTGATAAAAGTGTATCCTCTCCAGCTTTGAAGGGCTTTATTAAAAAGGCCCATCATATCAAAATAATTTTAGCACCTTAAATAGAAAATATTCTACATGATGCAAGGGTAATCATCCATATTAAATGCGACCTATAACAATATATAAGGATATGGATATATATATATATATATATATATATATATATATATATAATATGTATAAGATGTTTAAAATGCCAGGTCGGTTATCTTAACAACTAGCTGTAGGCACATATTCTAAATGACATAGAGCTTCGAATGCCAAAAGTCAGTTTAGGTCTTACTATTATTGTTCTGTATTTATCCTGCCCTTTGGGGTAAATGTCCTGCCTTGTGACATTACTAAAAACTATTCTCCGTCAGTCATCCTTTGGCCCCTACTCCTCCCCCTCAGTGTCTGTGAGTTCAGAAGCACATGTTTGATCGCTAAATTTAGTGTTACTCAGCAGTGACCTGGTGTTATGCGGGGATTCAGTTACTGTCCATTGAAAAGGTCAGCTCTAAATATTCCTGAGCCTGGTTGTGTTAGGCTCTATATTCCAAGACGAGCACAGAATTAGGCAGGATGATTGGGACTTTCAGCCTCCTGACAGCTGGTGACAAAGTGACGGTGGGGAGTTCAGGAAGTCACGATGGTAGATT
This sequence comes from Pyxicephalus adspersus, assembly GCF_032062135.1. NCBI lineage: Eukaryota > Metazoa > Chordata > Amphibia > Anura > Pyxicephalidae > Pyxicephalus > Pyxicephalus adspersus. Next base: position 15,269,143 of record NC_092868.1, read on the forward strand.
GTCTTCAGGAAGGTCATAGATGACTGGTGTCAGAGTGCAATAGTCAGAAGGTTATCCACGGGGTCAAAATGCACCGCTGTCTAAATAAGCTGGTTTATAGTAAATGTAAATCTGCCCATAGACATTGGAGAAGGGTTAGAATCACTCAAGAATCACGCCGAGCTAGTGAGTTTAATACAAGAGGTGCAAAAATAGCAGCACAGGTATTTCAGAAATTTACTGATTTGGAAAGTTTTATCTACCCGATTGTCAGCACATCACTCAACGGGTGTCCACCAAGAGATTGTCAGCTCATGTCTATGTTCTACTTTATACTTCATATATTGCACATACTTGTGGTAATGTGCTGTGCACGATAATAAGTGGGCTGTAAATGAATAGTTCAGTGCTTATGGTTAACCACCTAACTTCTACGTGCAGTGCATTAACCTGCATAGTACAATAAGTATAATATATAGGTATAAATTGTAACTCTGTACATTTCTTGCAATGCATGTTTTGGGGAAAACCTGTGCCTTCTGCTCTAGTAAAGTTGTAAAACACACATAAGGGATGCACAAAATGCATAAAAGATGGAGTCAGGATATGTTTCTTTGTACTTCTTTATTTTGCCATCATTATAAACACACATTTATGGCTATATTGTCCATGCATGTGTTATGAAGCAAGTGTGAACTAGTGTGAATTAAATTTTAATGCTTTTTTTCAGGTTTGTAGACTTTCCTAGAACAAATTATTAATAAAGATGATGGTAGTTTACTTAGATTATTGCACTTTGAACAATACTTTTTGCTTTACAATAGACCTAATTTTATGCCCTGTGAATGCACTGTGTTCCATACTAGCTATTTTTGGGCATTGCAGGCATGGGTGTAATTTCTGAAACATTACAGGTTACACAGAGCTCCAGCAGCTGCTTCATCTTTTAAAATAGCAGGAGGTTTATTTTTCAGTATTGTACCAGGTTGTAAAGTGTGCAGTCTACACTGTTTGTGTGTTTTTGTTTTCATTCATCCCCCGTTTTTTTTTTTTTTTTTTAGCTTGGGAATTCTTCTAGATCCTTAGAAACACATGTAGAGAAAATACATTGCATTATAAGATATGCATTTAGGTCTGTAAATTACTTTCCTTCAAACATTATCTATTTTCTGATACCGTGTTTCCCCGATGATAAGGCATCCCCATCAAATAAGGCAGCCCCGATTTTTGCCTAAATAATTAAAATAAGGGACTCACCCGCGAATAAGACCTCCTCCGATACCCGATACTGTGTGTGTCTCCTTGATGCTGGCTGCAGTGCAGAGAGAAACTGAAACTAACAAGTCGGCACACGCGCCCCCGCGACTCCGCACTAGGAAGCAAGCTGCTGATCCCTGCCCTAACGGAGTCTGTTTCCCGGCTGTACCGTAGAAGCAAAAAAAAGGTAAGTCAGTGAACAGAAGGGGACAATCAATGGCACATGAGTGATCAGAAGGGGAATCTGAATGGCACATGAGTGATCAGAAGGGGAATCTGAATGGCACATCAATGGCACATGAGTGACTTTCAACAATAAATGTGTACTGTAGTCTTCTTCATGGAAAAATAGGACATCCCCCTGAAAATAAGACCTAGGGCATATTTTGGCATTTCAAAAAATATAAGACAGTGCCTTATTATAGGGGAAACAGGGTAGCATAAAAAAAGTTGGTGGCTACAAATTCTGTTGCTACAATTGTTGCATGATTTTTCTGCAATTGTTTTTTAACCTTTATTTAAAATAGAATTTTTTTTTTTAATTCAATTTTAGTTTACAGAAAGGGTCTATTTATAAAGGCAATATTATTCACTTTTTTTGCTTTGAAACTAAATATCATGGATTTATAGAGCCTTAAAATTGAATTGAAAATCTGTGCTACTCAAAATTGTTTATAGGGGGTGCTTTAAATTAGCTGTCGCCAACTGGTGGTCGGCAAGAAAATTTGGTTGTCCACAGAAAAATTTGGACATTATTTGCAAGCTTTATGTTTTATTATTAATAAAAGAAAAATAATATTCTAATAAACTTGTATATTCTGAATGACAATGTTCGCCTTGATATTGCACTAAATTCACGAACTGTACTAGAGAAGGAAAAACAAGGGAGGCGCAGCGTGACGTCAGTGTAGTCTTAAGTTGTATAAGGCAACCGTTGGCGAGCCGTACGCTTCAGTAGTGTTTCAATCATTAATACCAATTCTCATCCCATTGTTTTATTTTATTTCTCAGATGCTCTTTTAGGTAAATATGACCTTAACATTGTATTTTCTTTAACTGGTATATTTAAAGGCATTAATTAGTTTGACTTTGATAACTATCATTTCTTGTTTGGTCTTTCAAATTAAATAAACCCATAATGAGTGAGAAAAAGCAAACAAATATTTTGCATTTCTTTAGTAATACCAAAGATAATGCAACTAATGTTAGTAACAATAGTAATACTTCACTTCGTCAGGCACCATTAGGAAGATCATTATTTCACAAATGTATTTATCTTTTTTAAAAAATTCATATTATTGGTCCACAGGATTTAAATTGATAAATTTAGTGGTCTGTGAGGTGCCTATATATATTTAACTCATCTAGGTTGGGGAGTGCTGTTTTAGAGGTCATCAGTCTATAGTTACCCCTAGGAATTGGTAACATATCTCTTTCACTCCAGTGTGCAAAGTGCTACTCCATATTTACTTTTTTAAATTTAGTTTTAATATATAAAAGTGTGTGTGTGTGTGTGTGTTATTTTTCCCATTTTTTTTTCTGAAAGCATGTCTGTATAGAATCTGCATGAAATTAGATCTCCCAGCATTGTTCTGTGTGGGAAAGCTTCAAATAATTAAACATGAGCATTCCCAGACTGAATTCGGTAATATATTTTATTGATCATTTCCAGGCATATATATTTAACTCATATAGTCCTTTTTTTGCTACCTCATAAAGCAGCATGTTCTCTCTAGTGATCTGTTGCAACCATTTACAATTGCAGTGCTTGCCTGCACAACTGCGCCACATTGCTACATGTCATAGTATGTTGCACAAAAATACAACATACAGTGGTACCTCGGTATAAGTCTGCTTTGAGAATAAGTCCAACTTGGTATAAGTCCTGTTTGGACACTAAATATTTTCCTTGGTATACAACCTTTGCTTGGTATACAACCTTTATGCTAGAACTTGTATGGTGATCAAGATAAGTCTTGGACCCCTCATAAGGTGTGCAAACAATGTGTCGAGGGTTTAGGGATGTGGACAAAAGGGAACACGTGATAAGATGCCATTTGGTATACCTATGGTTTGGCAAGAGCCAGGAGATCATTTCAGTGAGCGTTACTTTTGTATAGTGAAAATTTCAGGATATAACAAAAAAAATAAATGTAATATAAAGTATCGTAGCCTACCATCGGCTATAAGCCCAGTGGCTCATTCAGATGAAATCCCAGTGCCGGTTTTTGTTACACTACCCTCCCTTGAGGAAATTTGATTATGGTGATGAACTAGGTGACAACAGTGATGAAAAGTTTGAAATTGAAGAGGAGGACTCTGTTCGTATATGATTTGATCAGCATGAGTTGAGTGATTTGGCACGTGATTTTGGACTATCTAGAAGGCTTCAGAACTCCTAGCATCAAGACTACGTGAGAAAAACTTACTTGAAAAAGGAACAAAGGTATCGTATTTCCGAACCAGAGAAATTGCACTTCTGCAGTACTTTAGAACTGATAGTGGCTTTGTGTATTGCTATAACATACCTGGTTTAATAGAGGAATTGTGAATTCCAATCCATAACTCAACTGAATGGCGACTATTTGCCATATAGTATATCGATAGCTCATATATATAGTATATCGATATAGTATATAGATAGCTAATATATCGATAGCTCAAAGCAGAGCTTAAAGTGTGTCCTCCTTCACAATCGCAATATATTTGGGTCAGTCCCAATTGGCTATTCAGTTTATCTTTGTGAAGAATATGCAGACATAAAGAGTCATTAAGTTGTTGCAATATCACCAACACTATTGGGTCATCTGTGTTGACCTTAAAATAGTATGCTTCCTTCTTGGTCTGCAACACGGATACACCAAGTATCCCTGGTATCTGTGCATGTGGAACAGCAGAGCTCGTGAGAGGCATTCGGGGGAAAGGAATTGGCCTCCAAGATGTGCCCTAAAACCAGGTGATCCAAACATTCTACATGAGCCACTTTTTGATAGAAATAATATTATTTTTCCGCCTCTGGACATGAAATTGGGTCTGGTGAAGCCATTCGTTGAAGCATTGCCAACTGAAGGAGACTGTCTCAAGTACATTTTGCCATTTGCTAGCCTGTCATTTGAAAAAATAAAGGTCGGTGTGTTTGATAGTCCACAGATTGGGCAGCTCATCAGAGATGAACATTTCATCAGGACAATGTCAGAAGTTGAAAAGATGGTTATCATTCCAAAGTCATTGTCACGGACTGTCTTGGAAACACACAAGCAAATAATTACACAGAAATTATCCAGAAACCTTTGGAGAGCTACAAAATGCTTGGTTACAAAATGAGCATCAAGGTGCATTTTCTGCATAGCCATCTTTCTAACTTCCCGGAAAACCTTGGTGCAGTCAGTGATGAGCAAGGTGAACGGATCCACCAAGATTTGAAGGTCATGGAAGGACGGTGTCAGGGAACATGGTGATCCAAACATTCTACATGAGCCACTTGTTGATAGAATATTATATTCCCGCCTCTGCACAGTTCGTTAAAGCTTTGCCAACTGAAGGTGATTGTTCCAAGTACCTCATTTTGACATTTCCTAGCCTGCCATTTGAAAAAATAAAGGCCAGTGTGTTTGATGGTCCACAGATTGAGCAGCTCATCAAAGATGAACATTTCATCAGGACAATGTCAGAAGTAGAAACGAATGCTTGGTTATCATTCAAAGCCATTGTCAAGGACTTTTTTGGAAACACACAAGTAAATAATTACACAGGACTCGTCCAGAAACTCTTGGAGGGCTACAAAATGTTTGGTTGCAATATGAGCATCAAGGGGCATTTTCTGCATAGCCATCTTTCTAGCTTCCTGGAAAAACTTGGTGCAGTCAGTGTCACTGGAGGGATTGTACTAACACTGAAATCTCCAGGAAAAGCTATAAGCGTAAATTTTTACCTTAACCGCTTACCCGATTCATTTTCAAATGTTTTACTGTAAAAAAAAAAAAAAAAAAATGTCAGAGTAACAATAAATCCTTTGTATGAACAAAAGAAATTTTAATAAACAATACATTCAAGTTATTATTTCATTAATTTTTTCATTGTATGTAAAATTTGTATGTTTTTTGACAAAAATAGAGGGTACTCTGTGTTGTAAAAACTGGATGTGATAAAAAAAATTTGTAAAAAACAAGTGTAACTCAAACACAACAAAAAATTTGTCCGCCAGTGTTATTATTATTATTATTATTAATAAACTGTATTTATATAGCGCCAACATATTATGCATCGCTATACATTAAACATGGGGATGTACATAATGCATTAGAATAAATAGCTTTATAAAAAATTTTATATTAAAGACCAAAAATTTAGGCAATGGAAATTCTGTATGAATCTTAACTGTGAAAATGTAAAGCTTAGCTCATCCAAAAAAGCTTTTACTTTTGGCATTTTTCCTGTTTTGATATTTGCTTTTAGTCTGTTCCCACCCTCCTTCTACAAATATTTATTGATCAGACAACCTTGCATAATGATGGATCAATAGTAATGGAAGCAGGCAAGCCCTTACACCTCCAGCAAGTTTTGAAGTAAGTTGTGATAACAGCTTGGCATTCAGCAGTGCCTAGTTTTTCTGTGGACTCTAAGAATCGGTTTAACCATGGTAACTGGGAGGTGAAGACATGAATGTTGAGGGTTGAAAGCAGAAATGTGATATAGAAAAAAAAAAAGAACGGTTACATTCTAAGAACTTATTGGGGGGGGGTTATGATCACCCTGTATAAATATTTAAATGGTCCATATAGAGAACTCTTCCCAGTTATTCACTTTGAGATTATTACAAAAAACAAGAGGGCACTCTTTGTGTCTGGAGGAAAAGAAATTGAAGCTCCCAATAAGGAAAGGGATTTTTCACTGTAAGGTCTGTGAAAATGTGGAATTGGCCCCCTCAGGAAGTAGTTTCAGCAACTACTATAGATTACTTTATAGATAATAGATATAGATTACTTAAGATAAAGCTGGATGTTTTTCTAGAAGCACAGAATATAACTAGGTATTGAGGCTTTAAAGTAAAAAACCCAGGATCTAGGGAACATCCGAATGTCTCAGGGAATCTGGAAGGAATTTTTTACCCCTGTTGGAGCAATTTGTACCAGGGTTTTTTTTCCTTCCTCTGGATCAATAAAGTCTATGGTTTTTATCTGGGATATGTTTATTTCCCTAGTGGTTGAACTTGATGGACTTATGTCTTTTTTTCCACCTTACTAACTATGCAACTTGGTGTAATAATTATTCTTCTCCTTGTGTACAGATTTACTTTGGCCGCTGGCTGATTGAAGGCAGTCCATACGTAGTCCTTATTGATATAGGAGCCACTGCCTGGAGCCTTGACCGCTGGAAGACAGAACTATGGGATAGCTGTGCCATCGGGATTCCATGGTATGACCGGGAAGCTAATGATGCTGTTCTGTTTGGGTTCTTGACCGCTTGGTTTCTGGGTGAGGTAGGTCATTTTAATAGAAATTTGTTAAACTGAAATATTGTCTCCGTCTATAACTTGTGGCCACTACTGTTAAGACTTGGTACTTTTTTTCCCCTCTGTGTAACAGATGAAAGGCTTGCCTGTGTATTGCCCGGCATTAGTAAATTTTAATTACTAATGTTTTAGTAAGTTTAAAGGGTTGTTTCTAGTTCATTTTAATCATTAAACTTTTTGCCTGAACCACTTTTTTGGGTGAGACTCTACATGTAATGTCCTACCCGTTGCAGCCTATAGACCATGAAAAGGGGTGGCAGTGAGTGGTTCAGGCCCAATTTACATGAGCTGTAACTGGTTGTTTGGTTTGCAAATGTATTAATGTTATTCCAGCATTTTTATTTGGTGTTCATATGACGTTTACACCGTTGTGTAGATGCTGGCTACGGGGGGGTAAAGAAGCAACTAGAAGTTCCTGGGCCATTTCCTGCCTGGTTTACATCCCAAAGCACTAAAAGAATGCCAAAAACATTTTAGAAAGATTTATTAGATGTTATCAGACATTTATTGTCCATTTATTGCTGTAAAAACTTTGCAGATGGCGGTTTTCTCTATCTGCAACACTGGAAAAAAAACTTTACACAAATGCAAATACAACTGCTTTTGTAAATGTTTCTGGCATTCCTTTTGACGACTGTTGCTTTTTTACCAGTTAAATCTATAGGAAAACGCACTTGTGTAATTGAAACTATTATTATATTCATCAGCACAGTGCATGGTGTTTATTCAAAGAATCTCCCTCATATGACCTGGCATTCTCTCTCGGCCACGTCGATGGACAGATTAGATGATGGGGTTAGAAACAAGGCTAATGTAGGATGAAGATGTGTAGAGGGTATGGGATGTGATGGACATCATAGTCCAGATTCTCTCATCTGAAAATTATCACTGATGGCTTGTCTTGTCTGTTATCCCGTTTGTTTTTTCATTTTTATGCAATATGCTTCTCTGTTCTAGTTTGCAGCACAGTGTGGCGATGAGAAACCCTTCATCCTGGCTCATTTCCACGAATGGTTAGCTGGCGTTGGCCTATGTTTATGTCGGATTCGTAAGCTTCCAGTGGCCACAATCTTCACTACACACGCCACTCTCCTGGGTCGGTACCTCTGTGCTGGAAGTGTGGACTTCTACAACAACCTACAATCGGTGAGGCTTTAGTACTACAATAGTTTACACATTGATTTGACTTGTTGAACTTTCAGGGCATTTTCTAGCACAACCATTAGGTATGATTGTAATATAATTTGATTTCATTGGGCAATGTAACAGATGAAAGCACATATTTGAATAATTTCAAATTCTATTGGTTAATGATACCAACTGCAGGTAATGCAGTTTCTAATACATTCTATAAATATAGAGTTTGGTGAATTGGTCTTTGTGTGAACGTGTGACTCAGGGGGAAGGCAGGTACTGATGTGAATGGTTCAGTTGTTATGGGAAAAGTTTTAGTTCTGTGTAAATACAATAAAAAGAATAAATATTTCCCTTGCCATTGTTAAACATCTTCAGTCGCGTTGAATAATAAACTCCTCTGTCTGGTATTAGTGATATTTTGCATAACAATCCGACACAAACAAGAAGATTTTAAGAAATTCTTTATTTAGTTATATTTTTTTATTAGTGTTATCATGCATCTAGTTAGTGCCTAGCAGCCTGTGCTGTTCTTTTGCTGCCAGTTTTGTGCATGTTTTAAAGACAATTACCATACCTGTATGTTTTTTGGAGGCTTGAGGAAAGCTTGGAGTGCTTGGAAACACACACAAACTTCTTAACCAAACATGCTGGGCGCAAGAACTACTCGGGTGACCTTGGATTTGGAGGAAATATGCCTCATAGAACAATTGTATACTGATTTCTACAGACTTTAAACAAATGGGATGTGTACAGTATAGCCTTTATTAGGTAGTGTTTGGCAATGGAAAATGATATTTTACATGTTTTACCTATTATTTCAATTTTATGTTTTTTCTGCTGGACGTATCATTGCACAGTAAAGGACTTGCACTTTCACTTTGACTTGGTACAGCGTAGTTGCAGCTTTTCTAGACCGTTCAAATAAAAGTCTTTTGGTTGGGCCGCAAACCAGCTCTCAGCAGCATCTTTGACGTCAGAAATGTCCTCAAAACATTGCCCCTTCAGGTGTTTCTTCAAATTCGGGAACAAATAATAGTCCGAAGGGGCCAGGTCAGGTGAGTAGGGGGGATGGTGGACCAATTGGAAACTCGGGGTGTTCAATTTGGCAGCCACAACGTTGGATGGTGGTGATAAACCCAACTTGCTCCCGTGAGATGTCAAGTATCTAGGCTATTTTTTTGGCAGATATTCGCCGCTCCTCAATATGCAGCTCATGGACAGCATTGCAGGTTGTCGGGTCAGTTGAGGTTGGGGGTCCCCCACTGCGGGGCTCATCTTCAACGGTGAAATGCCCAGTCTTGAAACGAGATATCCAGGTTTTGACAGTGCTGTAGGAAGGACACTTCTCCCCCAGTGTTTGTGACATCTCTGTGTAAATGTCCTTTGCTGACCTTCCCTGGAGAAACAAAAACTTCATGACTGCCCGTAACTCCAACGACGTGAAACTTGCTGTGCCTCTGCCATCACAGCTTCTCACTAAAAGAAAAAACAGTTTTAAGAATCGCAAAGACCTGATATTTGCACACTCATTTTTTTATTTCATCTGGAAGGGGACAAAGCCAGGAACTTCTCAGCACCCCCTCGTAAAAAAAGAATCACCCATGTCAAAATATTCACATTTTGTTGCATTGCCTGAAATGAAGACAGAAAAAATATTTTTAGGGCTCTTTTATGCAGTGCAACTGATGAAATCCAAGTGAAAGACAGAACAGCAATAGTTTAGGAAAAAAGTACTTGGGCTACGTACAGACGTCAGATGATTCTCGTCCGATATCAGCCCTGAGGCAATTAGAGAATCTGGCATGTGTACAGCGCTCGTCATCCGAACGACCGTCCTGGCGGATCCAGGAATGGTGGACAAGGAATGATTGTAATGAAAGTGAGGGGGAGAGAGCTCAGTGGGATGTCACTCAGTCGTTCTCCCCCCTCCCCTTTCCATAGAGCAGAACGGTGCTATGTGTACAGGGCTCATTCATGCACTTGCGTGTAGTCCTTTGTCGTTAGAAAGGATTGTGAAAGCTCATTTCCAACGACAATTATTGCACGTGTGTACGCAGCCTTAGCACTCATGATTTGTTTTGTCTTACTTTTTTTTCTTTTTTAACTGTTGCTGTTAAAGCATTTACTTGGATAGTATTACATTGAGAAAATGCAGCAGGAAAAAATATTTTTGTATGTCTTCATTTTAGGCCACAGAGCAACAAAAAGTAAATATTTTGTAAGTAAGTGATTCTTTTCTCTACCCACTGTATATCCCTACTGTGCTTCTTTGGATCTTTCATCACTTTCTAAACCAGTTAACACTACTCCGCTGTCTGTTCATATTGTGCAAAATTGATCAAAGGACAAGTTTGATTTACAAATGGATTGTATACAAACTCTGTAAATGAAATTTACTTCCCAATATAAAAGTTTATCTTGTTTTTCTTGTAACCTTTAGACTTTATATGTATATGTGCTGAAATGAGATGTCGCACATTACCGCCAGGTTCTGTCTGTTCCACCTACAGATGCATGGATCCCATCTCATTAAAGTTTACACAGCACATGAACCAACATGACACCCCTTTTCTTAGTAAAATATATATTGGAGTACTTTGGCATAGTTACTTTGTCAAAGAAGATATAGTATTTGACTAAAAGGTGCATTTCATATGAATCGCCTCCCGTTAATTTTTTGATCTGCAGAATAATCAGCATCTACTACCCTTCATCTCCCACTTATATTAAGTTCTTGTCCTATGGATTTCTGTGGCAGTATCTTCAATTTGCCAGTCAATTTGCAGTCTTCCTGACCACACTTTACAGTGGTGAACGGGATGAAAAGATATGGAGGGCAGTATCTTTTCACAATACATCACCCACCCTTCACATACACCCCTGTCTTCTATATAATTCATTTTATTGAGGACATTTGGTCCTTGTTCATTAAGTCGATTTTGTTTTTGACAGTTTAATGTAGATAAAGAAGCTGGAGACCGACAGATTTATCACCGATACTGTATGGAACGTGCGGCTGTCCAATGCAGTCATGTCTTCACTACCGTCTCCCAGATTACTGCTATAGAAGCTGAGCACCTCTTGAAACGCAAACCAGGTAAGATGCAAGCTCTGGCATTGAAAAATCATGCCTACCTCTAAAGTTTTTTCACCAATATGGTAGTTAAGGTATTTCAGCAATCCTTGTTATGATACATCCTACACTATATTTAAATTGTTTTATCTAGTTCAATGTAGCATTCTGGTATGTATGGACCTATTCTGCAAAAGAAAGAACTTTTATTTAAAGTTATTTGTTAACCAAAAGCTTTAGTAACAATTGAGTAGAACAGCTGATATTGATATTGTAAAACAAATGGCTATGCCATATCATGAGACCAGAGCAATGGCAAAAGTGGTCACAATCACAATCTGGCCAAATACCAACATAAGTAGTAACAAAAAAAGGATGAAATTACCTTGTTAATGTTTAACAAGTATGTGGAATTAACATTTACTGCAGTGAAATATAACATGTTACTATGTAGATATAACATTTGGCATTTAGACTCCAGATTAGGGGTTGCTAATATCTTCTGAAAAAGGCTCTGCACAGAATATTTTTTAATCCAGTGACTGTAGTACCTAAATACAGTGCCCTGAAACAACTATACTACTCAGGAACACAGACTTCACTTTCTGTATACCTGTTCAGGTCTTTGACTTAGGCTCTAATAAAGACAGTGAACCTGATTTATTAAAGCTCTCCAATGCTGGAGAAGATACATTTTTATCAGTAAAGCTGGATGATCCAGCAAACATTGAATGGGTTTCCTAAAAGTCATTTGCTATTTATTCATAAATGTTTTCAATCATGGACCAGATCCATTCCAAGCTTGCTTGATCATCCATCCAGGTTCACTGATGAAAGTGTATCCTCTCCAGTCTTGGAGAGCTTTAATAAATCAGGGCCAATGTCTTGACCAGAACATTTAACAAGACACACACCAGTGCTTGCCCTTGCCTCTATGAATAAACCTGTTTCGGGTGAGCATATCAGAGCAACTGGGTAATCTTTCTGTTCATGCTGAAAGCAGTAAAGTTGTGTTGGAAATAACATCATGGGTTTGTGGCTCAGTGTCCTTTTACATGTGCTGGTTATTGGAGCTAGGATGAGCTCTGTGCTCTCCTGCACCCATGTCTGGCATCACTGGCACTACATATTAGGCTTTAGGGACAGGGACATTCAGATCTTTAGCTCGGCATTACAGCCAAGGATTTTTTTTCATAGGAACTCTGCTAGGGCAGCTAAAGTAATACAATCATTTTATCATCCAGAAAAGGAAAGTTAATAAACTATGGTGGCAAAACTACCAATTAAATGACCAAATGTCTTTTCATAAGTCTTTACACATCCACCTATGTCTTTAGCAGACAATGCCTAAGAGAATTCATTTGTCATCATTGCAAGTAAATGCTGCAAATAAAATGTTTTCAGTTACACATAACTAGTTTCTAACCTTCTCTTTTTATTTCTCTAAATACAGATATAGTAACTCCAAATGGTTTGAATGTAAAGAAGTTCTCTGCTATGCACGAGTTTCAGAATCTGCACGCACAGAGTAAAAATCGCATACAGGAGTTTATCCGGGGACATTTTTATGGGTAAGATGGTTTCTGAAGTGTTTGTTCTTTTTCAATGGAGTTAAAACTGTGGGTATCAGGTTTGTACGCATTCTCTTCTGATAACTTGCCCATTTGCACTTCTCGCACTGCAGTATTATGCTCCAACACGGGAGAATACACTCTATTAGCTATTCATTCCATTAACTCAAGTAACTAAGATTATGCACATAAACATATAGTAATTGCATCTAAACCATAACCCACTGGCTGGCCACAATTAACAAAAATTATGCAAAGGATGCGTTGGAAACTCCATGCTTTGCATTGTTGTGTTGTCTTGAATGTAACATGGTTACAGTCAATTTTCTGTACTGAAACTTAGAACAGTTGTGACCATTTCTTTCTTTTTATGGCAGACACTTGGACTTTAATTTGGACAAAACATTATTTTTCTTCATTGCTGGACGCTATGAGTTCTCTAACAAAGGAGCTGACGTTTTTCTCGAAGCCTTGGCAAGACTCAATTATCTTCTAAGGGTAAGAAAAAAAAAACAGTGGGTGAAGCAATGATTGGAAATTGAATTAAATGTAATAAGCTTTTTTTTCATTTCATTAGGTAAATCAAAGCGACATGACAATAGTGGCATTTTTTATCATGCCTGCACGGACAAATAATTTCAATGTGGAAACCCTAAAAGGTCAAGCCGTAAGGAAACAGTTGTGGTAAGTACACGACTGGTATAGTTGGGTAAGCAGTTGTTCAACTCCCAACATGCTCCTCCAGCCTTTTGTCAATCAGAAGTACATCAAGTATCTATTTAATGGATTTGTGATCCTCTGTACATAAAATAAGATACATCAGTTAATTAATAAATATCACATGGACAAAAAAAATTCCCGAAAGTTTTGTATAGTGTGGACGGACAGGAAAAGCATCTTGCAATTAATAAACCAGCCACTAGAGGTCACTGCAGACCAGAAGGTATTACATTGACAAACAGAAGTGATGAAGGTAGTCACAGCTGACTTTGGGAATAGATGTATTAAAGGTGGAAAATGTTCTTGTTGTCTTTTGTCCTGTTGGGAAATAATTAAAACCAGTAAAAAAGCAAATCTGCATTGTTGATTGATTATATAACTTTTTGCATTGCTGCTCAAATGTTTCAGTAATTTATACCACCCCTAGGCTATGTTCAGACTAGCAGTTAAAAACTGTTTAGCATGCTCCTGTGCCAGGCAGTATGTGTCAGGAACAGATAACAGGGGCATTTGCAAACACTTGTGCAGTTAGAAGCTGTTGCCTTTTTTTTCAAAGTTCTTGTAAGTGGTTTGAGCAATTAACAGCTTTTGGAAGTTGCATGTAGAATCTGAAAAAACATGAAGCAACACTACTTCCTGGACAAAAAAAATTACAAATGAGTTACAATCTTTTTTTAGGAGGTGGCTAAATACAGTTAACTGCAACAATACCACTTGAAAAAAACTGCTAGGCTGGACTTAGCATGACCTAACCAAAAAGTCCCCCTTTCCCCAAAAATATTTGAAGTCACAGTTTATTTGTCTAACCGTAAATGACATTTAGTTCAGTGACAAACACGTACTTAGATGATCTTTCAATAGCTCTGAATGTGTTTTTTATGGCTTGGTTTAGATTACCCCTTCTATTTTATTTGTGCTTGTTGTGACCTATTGTAATGTTGGTTAAAGCTATGTGTAACATTGCTGATACCTTTTCATTGTCTTTTCATAGGGATACAGCCAATGCAGTAAAAGAGAAGTTTGGAAAGAAGTTGTACGAGTCATTATTAGTGTAAGTACAGCCTTTGCGACTGGAAAGAAGAAGTGGTTGGGAATCCAGAACTAATTTACAGTGCCATCTGCAGGTCGCTTTGTAGTTGCTGCACTGTGTTTTAGTTAATTTCATGGCAGGCCAAATAATGGCTTTGTATGTGCAGCTTTATTACCCAAACCAGGGGGAGCCATAATCATGTTGCAAATGCATTTTGTTAAACATTTCGAATGGCCTATATGCATTATTACTAATATGCCTCCCAAATTAGTTTTAATGTAGATGAGAATACTGTCGGTACCTGATGGTATTAAACATGCATTAGCAATACCACCTGCTGTCTCTGCGTATACTTTTACATGTCCTCTGTGGTGTCATATAGCATGTTAGAGCTCACTTATCTCCTCTTTTTTGTTTATTATCGGCAATAAAGCACCTGTTCTGGTCATAGGCCAACAGAAATATGTGAGAGAAAGCATGCAAGCTTTTGACATTAGTTTAGTGTAAAGTTTGCATGTTACAGCTCCCCAAGATTCTGGACGTTCAAATTGATTAAAAGAGCATTTTTAGTGGTACATTTAGGAACCTCTAGATACAAAGGTGTGTTCTCAAATGTAATACAAATATGGTTCCTTTATTCTTTATTAATAAAAGTAGAGCATTTCTTACATGCTCTCTGTGGAGTTACAGTCACACAGTGATTAGTTCTGGCGCCATTTATACTTTGCACATATGACTTGTAAAAATCTCCCATAGCTTCCTGTACACTTATAAGTTGCAGTATGGGCTTTTATCAAATTTAAGAGCAAAATTGAAAAGTAGGAAACAAATGTTTGGGGGATAAGGATGTTTACAGCACAGTGACACAGTAATCTTGATTTATAATAGAATATCAAAGTAGAGGCATCCTGTCCCCGAACCTTACTTTTTTGCAATTTCAGGGGGAATTTACCTGACATGAACAAGATGCTGGACAAAGAAGATTTCACTATGATGAAGAGAGCTATTTTTGCTACCCAGGTATAGAGACTGAACAGTTCTCCTATACATATGACAAATAATGGTCCACCTCAGATGGGTTTGATGGATAACTTTTTAACTAAATGTTCTTTCTCAACAGAGACAGTCATTCCCTCCAGTCTGCACGCACAACATGCTTGATGACTCTACTGACTCAATCCTAAACACTATTCGAAGAATCGGTCTCTTCAACAGTAGTGCAGATCGTGTAAAGGTGAGAAAGACTTGACATAAGGTGCTCACAGCAGAACACAGAACTAGTATGCCTTGCCTAATCAATCCATGAACATTTATCTCTGGTAGGCACCTAACTCCACTGACTGCTTGCTGTATGGGTGATCAATGAATCGACAGCTATAGCAGTTCTGTACTAATTAATAGACAGCTTATTTTTATTGTTTTTGTTGTTTCCTTTTAAGAAGGAAATAAAACATGTTAGACCTTCGACAATCCAACAGTGGTTGGGAGAGCTGATTGTACTAGCCCTGTGATAAGATACTGCAAGTCCCCATTCTATTCACCCGTAGGACCTTTGGTCAGCTACAGCATTCTTGCAGGTGTCGGTCCAATCCCAGGTTTTGTTGACATTAGACATATGCTGTAAACAAGAAAACCTAGCAAAGAGTTTCAAAAGTGGATCATAGGTTTTACACCAGATTTTTCATTATAGTTATATAATGGTTTGGCCTGTATATGAAATAGCATGAATAACAATCATGCACATTGCTGACATTACCTGTGTAAACTGCTTTTACATTGACCTGACAAAATGTAATAAATAGCTAGGAGAGTTTAAAGAAATTGTGCCGTTTCTATATCCAGATCAAATTAGAGTGATAGCTGGTAGAAAATAATTGGTTAAAGTGATACATTTATTTGTAAATCATGAAACAGAATTTTTCCAAGCATTGGTTGCATATGTTCATATCCTCAAATATGTTTTTTTCCTTGTTGGTTCTGTGGAGTGCATTATTTCTGTGATCATTGAATGTTCAGGGGCTGCACACCCTCACATTGGGATTTACCAGAATGACTATTCTTTATGTTGGGTTTTAACACCTTATCATTAACACTAACTTCATCTCTCTTCTTGGTCTTCTTTATTTGACTTTTTTTTTAGGTCATTTTTCATCCAGAGTTCCTTTCCTCTACAAGCCCACTTTTACCAGTCGATTATGAGGAGTTTGTGCGTGGATGTCACCTGGGTGTCTTCCCGTCTTACTATGAACCCTGGGGATACACTCCTGGTAAGCCATTTCTTTCTAGGTATCTGCTTTTATGTTTTCTGTATTATTATACTATTCATTTCTCTCCTGCTTTAAGAGAACCTTTATTAAGAGGACATTCGGTAGGGACAGCAGTATTTCTATAGTCAGATGTGTCAGTGTCTGCAAAATGTGTAACATTCCTTAAGCATTGTTCCACCTCAATATGGACACTCATATATGGTTTAACTTTATTGAAAACTTAAGAGTTGGGTCTTAATAGATCATTGCATTTAGAGTGCAACCGTTTCTAAAACATTTTGGACAGAATTCCCTATACAGATCTTGTTTAGATGGGCACTTGGCATTTTGTTTGTGAACTTTGCCTGATTTTGGACTGCTGTACTTTTTTGGTCTTCCCAGCAGTACAGATTTTTAGATGCAGGTAATTGCTTCACCACAAGCAAAAGCTTGAGGTAAAGATTTTAAAATATATGAGAAGTTAAATAAATTAATACCAATGAATATAACACAATATACCTTTTGCTTGTTGGTTAATCCCCCAAAATAACTGCTTTCATAGCTTGCCTTTATGGGCTTGCTATGTCACATCTGAATGGTGTTCATAATTCTCTTGCCAGCTGAATGTACTGTGATGGGAATCCCCAGTATCTCTACTAACCTCTCTGGATTTGGATGTTTCATGGAGGAGCAAATCGCTGACCCCTCAGCCTACGGTAAACAGCACATCACAATTCATTTTGTTTATTTATTTTTGTCATTGTGCCCCATTGCCTTATCATTTTGGTATCATCCACCCCTCAGGTATTTACATCTTAGATCGGCGTTTCCGTTCTGTGGACGAGTCTTGCACTCAGCTGACGTCCTTCCTATACAGCTTTTGCCAGCAGACGCGACGTCAGCGCATCATTCAGAGAAACCGCACAGAGCGCTTGTCTGACCTCCTTGATTGGAAGTACCTGGGCAGGGTAAGATGTGTTTTTAGTGTGGACATAACCTACTGCTATACTAAATGGGCATAGCTTTAGACTGTATGCCTTATCCCCAAGAATAAATGGCCTTGGGCAGATTGTAAATCCTAAATTTGAGCACTCTGAAGCTTAATAGGTATGCATGAATAAATCCCTGACATGTCATTACATACACTATTCCAATAAAGCATTTCATTTTATTAGTAATAGAAAGCAGGAGACATTTCCGCTGTCCTTTTTCTTGGTGATCAGACTGTAGCATTGTACCTCTTATAGCAAGACACATGGTGAGGTCCTGCAGAATTAAGATAAACTTTTAATGGAAACTACAGGTGGCCATTTCATACATTATGCAGCCATGGTTACATTGAGGAAACTCACCCCGAGAAATTGTATGCAGTCAACATTGGAGTGCGTATAGACAAGAAGTGGCTGCAAACAACATGCTGGATCCTGGTAAAACTCACATGCACGAAAGAGGGAAAAAGTAAAAACTATCTTTCATTAAAAAATGTAATTTGCTTAATACATCATGGTTAGTAAATAAATTGTAATTTAATAGGGGCTTAAATGTTGCTGTCAATTGACCTCTACATACAAAATTCTGTGATAACGTGTCAAATTTGGCTGTGTAGTAAAATCTCATTTTTTCCTTCTGTCTCCTAGTATTACATGTATGCTCGGCACATGGCTCTGGCTAAGGCATTTCCTGACAACTTTACATATGAACCCCATGAACCCACTGCTGTAAGTACTGCTGCATGTTTGTTTTTATTTTACTGTGCCATATATCAATGCACTGCAAGGTTTTGTTGTGATTTTTCACATTGGCTGACACTTTGTACAGTAAACCTTATACAGTATGTTTGCTTATGCACTTTCAACACCAAGGATTTGTCCTGTTCTCCATTTAATATAAATGCAGCAACATTTGACCTTAACCTGCAGGTCATAAGCTTGCGTTCAGGTTGACCACTTCACGTGAATGGAAGTTCCCCTATGCATTTGTTTCAGACATATTCAAGGGAAAGTATAGTGCGTTATCAGAAAGTTGTATTGCAGTTTTTACCTTAATTTGGCCTGTTATTTTTATTTTTTGGTTTTTAAATGTAGCGCTTTCTAATTTACCCACCAAGGGGAGTGCAAACTTGCAATTTATGACTTTTGTTTATCTGAAGGGAGTGCATTGCTTTTGATAATTCACTGGACCCCTATAGTTGCATTGAAAGAAGAAACGGTAAAGCACAATCCTAGTATAGTACTGCAAAGAAGAGTAAATACGGCTAACCTTCTGTACATATGATTCAATATTTATACTTAAACGTATTTCTAAACCCACAAAACAAACACTAATGTATTGCAGATTATCTGGCTATAAATGCAATGGCTGCATTTTTTTTCTCCAGTCTTGTTTTTTGTTTCTGTTCACCCTAGAGCAGAAAGTGTTAGGAATGCAAAGTGCATCCCAATTGTCCCAAATTAATGCAGCCACCACATCTAGGGACCGGTAACCATAAATATTTTGTTCCTGGGCTTAGATAAACCGTACTATATTTGCAGGAGACATGCTGTAGCCTAACAATGTCCAGGCAGGTATACATTTAGAAGGAAGCATCTGAACAGAAAGGTTTTTAGTGTAGTATTATTCTCTGCTTAGTATAACTCTGACAAGGCACCCAGCATTTCACAGCCTACACTGTGAAGTTTATAGTACTTTGAGTTGAAGTGATGTGCAATAGATTATGCATTTGCAACATTTTACTTCTTCAGTTCACATGCAGTCACATCGGTTTGACAGTAAACTTACCAAAAATGTAACAAAATTCTTTACACTGGGGCAAATGTACTCTACACAGGCCCCCCTCTTGTATAGAGACATGTTTATATTCTGCATATTTGTGATATTGAGCAGCTTTCTGTGTTTGTGGCAATACAAAGCTGCACTCTGCTCTTTTCAATATTAGACGGCAAACACTGCGAAGACCTATGGAAAATTTAGAAAATGCAATTGCTATCTCCTGTTCATGGGGATATCAGTTTTAATAAATGCTCTCCTGTTTTGTTCATGGTGAACATTTTTCTTTCTTCCTGCTCAATGTCCACATTCACAGGTACCATACTGGAGACATAATGTCTATAATGGGGGCACTGCAGTAATTGGTTTAGTTTGTCAATATTCACTTCCTTTTCCATTGTATTCTTAGGCATTATAGTATATTACCTTATAAATTAAACTACAGCCTTTGAATTTACACTTCTTTTCAACTAGCTTACATTGCAGTTTTGTTTTTAAATTGATATAAATATTATTTGTTCAAACAGCAAGGATGAAATATGTTTGATGTTAAGATAATTAGTTATGTGCTGCTGCCTGCATATTGATCCAGGCATCGTTTCAGAGCTTGTTTGCTGTTGCCCTTTTTTTTTTTAAAATCTCCTGGGGCAATGCAGGAGGGGTCTCAGCAGCTGTATGACAAATAATTATAACTGGTATCATGAGAAGTATCCATTTTTTTGTAAAATTGGAAACCTTTTTCTATACCAACACCTAACGTTTTTCTTTTTCTGTTTTTTAGGCTGCAGGTTTCCGTTATCCACGTCCAGCATCTGTGCCGCCCTCTCCTTCCCTTTCCCGCCACTCCAGCCCACATCACAGTGAAACAGAAGATGATGAGAGATACGATGAAGAAGAAGAGGCAGAGAAAGATCGTCAGAACATCAAGGCAACGGCAATTTCCTCTATGGGGCCAGTTCCTGAGTGGCGTAAACGCTCCAAAAAGGGCTCCATAGATGCCAGCATGTCCAGTAATGCTAGCAATACAAGCACTCCCACTAACCCTAGCAGCCCAAGTGACCTCAGCAGCCCTACCAGTTCTCTCATTGAGGAGAGAAACTAAATGTGTCTCCACTGTCTTTTAAAGCTAAAACAAAGGTTATTTGTTGTTGAGAAGGAATACATTACAAAACAAACTGATCTGTGTTGTTTGCCTAAATCTGTAGACTTTTCTAAGCTCCGCTTAATCAGGTCAACATAACACCAGCATGTTATTCTTGATGGCTGGTAAATGCTTGGTGGGTCCAGAATTCTGTTTAAAGATTTTTTAAAGGGCTTGGTCCATCTTAATTACCCATTTTTCAAAACACAATTTTTCATGTTATTGGTCAAATTATATTATGTTTGCAGTGGAGTAATTTTGCTTTAGAATAAAGCTCAGTCTAATTAGATTGTGGGAGTTCTTGAAGATAGATAGTAGGGGACAGTAGTGACCAAAACCAAAATCTTTGGTTCAGCTGAACTCCGCCATTTATATTTGGCTAAAACAATTTTACAAGTCTTATCCCAGTCCACTAAGCACTTGCCAACATGCATTTCTTCCAAAACAACTAAAAGGGTTGTCACAAACAATAGAGACGGTTGAATCACACATAAGTAAATGTGAAGGTACCAGGCTGAAGGTCTTTATACTTTACCATAAGTGCAATACTTGTGTGGTCCTCTGAACTTTTTGTCTGTTTAATTGTGTGCAATAGTTACTCCATGCTAATGTAACCAACTGGTTTCTGCCTACTCTGATATCCGTGCCATTCACCAAACCAGTGTGTTTATATGGTGTCTTCCAGTAAGTGTTACTGTTACATGTTTTATGTATTCTCTCTGTCTATCTGACCCGCAAGTGGTGAATAGCCATTTTGTAAGATCACAATTCATAAAGGCTTTCAATGTAGCCAAATGCAGAAGGAAGTTTATTCATGTCATGCATTATAACCATCCATACATAATTTCACTCTACATAATGGAAGGAACGGTGCAGAAAACAGGTTATGATTTAAAGAGCAATTCTACCTAGAAAGTAATTACCAGTATTGAAAGTAGTGCAGGGCTTAGTCATCTGTCATGTCAACAATGCTGCTGGAGAGCCACTGCTCAGATAGTTGTAACAGCATGAGAAGTTGGCTTTAGGCTGGGCTACAATTGTGACCGGGTTGAGTTTTTCACACATTCCTATGCAGGACCTTTTACAGGGTACTCGACACCCGTATTATGTACCCCACTAGTGTATTCTGCACAGGAAAATATGAAAAATTATTAGCCAGGCAATATAAATAGCTTGGTTAGAAGGACAAAATGTAAACTGATCATGGCTATAATATGGCGGAAAGCATTTTCCTGCAGGATTCTTAGATAGCAGAGAAGATTTGGCAGGTGATAGCACCCTGGCCAGTTGTGTGTTGTGGGGTTGCTCATTAAGCTGTTACAGTTAAAATAGTCTCAGGGTGTTGCAACATTGGTTAAATGTTTGTGACATAAATCAAATAGCTGTAAATTCTGTACTTTACCTATATGCTGGCAGTCCTGACCTCATTGTAGAACACAGGATCATTGTCTAAAGGTGCACAGATCTCAGGTAGGCAGAATTCTCATAGAACAGTTTTCATTGGCCAATTTTTTAAGTCACTCAGGTCTGTATAATGCAGTCTTAGCTGCTTCTATCTGGTATCCAAGCAAGCTGCCATCATTTTCATACAGACTAAATCTTGAATTTCAGACATTCAGCAAAATGTTTTGGGCTTTGGATTCTTTTTTTTTTTTTTACACTTTGCTTGCATCTGGTTTTCAGTCATTTTGTGATTACAACAGATAGTGTTCTGACTCCTCTGTCATGTCAGTAACTATCTTCATGTGGTAGGGCTGTGGAGAATGCATTCTCACACATGAATATCTAGTATTTAAAAATAAAATTTTAGAACAAATATTGATTGGTTTGTTATTGTGCCACCTGTCAACTGTTCAGGAAATATCGACTCAAATCGCTATTTAGGATATGCAATATGTCTTTTTTGTTTAAATATGTCCCTCCTAATTGGCAAACCATAAGAAATATGAAAGCTGTAATTGCTTTCCACCTTCCAAAAATTCAAGTTGTTTGGTTGTTTTGCCCGTAATACTCCTTGACTCAAGTCTGCTGCCAATAAAATAACAGGAAATCCATTATTGTTTGATCTGGTGTTCCTGCTCAGAAGCCTTTAACATCACTTACATCATGACCAAGGAGAGTTAAGCAATGGCAGCCTACATAATATGATCAATACAGGTTCTTTTTTGAGCCCAATATGGCAGACCAGGAAAATCCAGCTAGTTGATAAGCATAGGTATTGTGGTAATGCCATATTATCTTTACTGTGTTTTTATGGTCTCTACCCACCAACACAAAAACATGCACATGAATTTTAGCATCTGTTTGGTATGTAGTACACATTTTGCTCCAAAGCTGGATAGACCTTAGATGTACCATGAACTTGATCTAACCGAATTTACATTCAGGTCTTTATTGGTGGTGCTAACCCTTATTCCTCTTTCTAGGCTGCTTGGTAAATGTCAGAAATATATAGAGCTAGAATTTACATATTTTGTACTATTGTGTATTTACTATTTGCAATTATGGAATTTTCCCAAAACAGGTCTGACCTGTCAGGCAAGGATTCTTTAAAACATTAGCAGCAGATCCTTCATGTCACACTGCCCCTCTCTTCCAGCCTTCATATCATAGTGCATCCTGCTGCTATTTGTTCCCCAGGTAAAGGATATACATGAACCTAGACATCCACATGATCTTAAAAAAAAGCAGACCACCTTCTTTTGTTCCATGGTCCAGGTCTGATGCTCAAGTGCCCATTGTAGGGGCTTTTGGTTGTGGACGGGTCATTACACTTGTTCACTGATTGACCACCACTAACCACCATAATCTCGCCCTTGTCAAAGTCGCTCACATTCGAATACTTGCCGATTTTCCCAGCAGCTGATTGATATATTCAGCCTCTTGAAAGGTGCTATTATAATAGGATACTCCATGTTATTCATCTTGCCTATATACGGTTTTAATGTTTTTGCCGATTGGTGAACATTTACTGACCAGTTTTGATATTCTCAGAAGAGGGGCAGCTAGGGGAAGACATATGTAAAATACAAAGTACATCATTAATGATTGATTGATTTCATGGTTGATTTCACGAGACATGGTTAAGAGTCTGAGATTACTTCACAGATTTGCTGCCCTCCTTGTACCCACTGTATACTCTGTAAATATGCCACAAACAATAGTTTTATAGATGCACCTAAAGGTCAGGACAAAGTATCATTTTTTCACTTTATCTATATGCCCTTCTGTCTCATCCTACATTAAAGAAACTTCCTCTCTCAGATCCTTGTCACATGACTTGCTCCAAGACTTTTTGTTTTAGAGCTCCCCAGCACCCCCTGGAATGGTCTTCCATGCCCGTTTCATCTTACTCCTATATTCTGATTTTTTACAGGAGCATTTATAACCCATTGTGTGCTACTTTCCCCCTCCTAGATTGTAAGCTCTTCTGGGCAGGGTCCTCTCCTTCTCCTGTGTCAGTATCTGTCTGTCATTTGAAACCCCTAATTAATGTACAGAGCTGTGTAATATGTTTGCGCTATATAAATCCTGTTTGGTATTAATAAAAATAATAATATTGAAAACAGTTGGGGACTGTTAAGCCACCAGCAACTTTTAAGACAAAGAAGCCTTTGGTCAGCAGTATGCAATATTTAAAAATCAGGACTAAGCAGTGCATGCCATATCATATGCAATGCGGTCAAAAGTTTGTAACCTACAAAGGGCAGTGGTAACGTTAATGTAGCTCAGTGCTCTTGATATTGATAATCAGTGGGTGTGAAAAATTATCTGCTGTTTGTGGTTGGAAAAAAAAAAAAAGTCCTGCCATTCCTGCGTTATTGATCAGTTAGAAAAAAATACCTACATCATTGGTCACTAGGTGCAAAGATGAGTGGAAAATACATGGTGGCCCTGGTCAGTAGGAGGAAATACAAATCTTTTGCCATTGATGGTCAGCTTTAAAAATGCTACTGTGTCAGTGATTGCAAAAAGAAATATCTCAGCATTGTCATCAGTAAATAAATATTGGTGTGTGTGTGTGAAACACAAAACACAGACCTAAGAGTTTTACTCAAACTGCTGGTATAAAATATGAGCAATACAAAAGCATTTGTGCATTTTCTGTATTCTCTCTCCCTATGCTTCCTGGAAACCATTGTGTAGAGCAAAAGTTTCTTTATAGGACACAGACAAAAAAAATGACAGCTTGTAATTATTTCTACTCCTATGTAGAACAAAAGAACTAATTTTGTGTAGTGATACATATAAATGACAATGGAATAGCTGTGAAGAGAAAGCAGGAGCAGAAATTCTTTGTATTTAGAGCTGAAAAATGGATCCCATAAACGTTCAATAAATATTTCTTAAAATACACAAACTCTAATGATGAACTTTTGTATTTGCTTCCCTTGCTTTGGTATATATGGAGTTTAGCATTTTGGTAAATCCAAGCATTTTGGTAAATCCAATAAAAAAAAAACATTTTAAGTGCTTTGCAAACCATGTGCAGATGCTTGCAAGAAAAGCGGTAACTTTTTTTGTTATTTTTCAAACCATACGAAAACTGCCTGTAAAAGCTGCTGTAAATGCCTAAACACTTGTAAAGGCCTTTTTGTAAGCAAGTGGTGCCAGTTTAGGTCTTCAAAGGTGGCCGATGCAGTTGCAGAAGCTACATTAGGAACCAAAAATTGCATCCGAGCTGCCACCTCCTATCCCCTGTCAAATAAGGAATAATGAATGGACCCGTTTTGTGTAACTTTTTCCCACCAGGTTATGTGTTCCTCTAGCAATGAACAGTTTCTCCCTCCCATGTCACCATTGATCTTTTTTCTGTAGAGATGTGGAGAGTGGGTGGGCCTAAAAATGTAATGCATAACTTTCCATAAAAATAAAATATTTGCAGAGTCATGGCTTTTATTGAGAAGACATATAATACATTTTCAAAAACAAAGCATTTATACCTGAATTCACATTTTTTTTCGATGACATGCACAGTGTATAATCCTGGCATTTACTGGGACCTTGAAGCCAGAAACAAACAGAAAGATGATGTTTGCGAGGGACATGAAATCACATTACTAAATAGGAGGGGGTGCATTCCACAAAAACACTGTGTTGTCATCCAACAGCAGGACTTTGGAACTCATTGGAATTTATTTCAGATCAACAAGTGTTTCTCGTTACTTTCAGGGTCTTGGAGCAATATTCATGTTTCGGATGCACTGTATATGTTTTTTTCTCTGATCTACACTTTTATGGTGAATGACAGCTGGAATAGTACTGTATGTATATAGAATGCTTTCCTTTCCTGAGCTTTTATATGTACTATGAGGTCTGTCTATTAAATAATAAGACCATGTTTCTATCTCTTAAACAAAGAAGTGAGAACTATTAATGAACACTTGCCATGGGTGTTTAAACTTGTAATATGCCCAACAAACAGCAATGCTGTTGTGCAGTGGATCAATTTGATATTTTTAGGAAAATTTCACACCAGAACAAAATAGTGCTGCAAGGAAATCTGTGCTGAAATTCTGCAGCAACCTGAGGTGGACCCGAACCTTTAAAAAAGCGATCACTTGGGATGAAACCCAGATCTTGCAGTATGATCCTAAAACAAAACGACAGTCAATGCACTGGAAAACATGTTCACCACCAAGAATCAACAAAGTCCAAATTCAAAGCCGTGCTTATCATGTTTTTTGACATGAAGGACATAATTTTGGCAGAATGGTATTCAACAGTGAACCAACATTATTATAAGGAAGTTTTGACAGAGCTTTCCAAACCAGAAATTTGGGGAAATGGTTTCATTCTTCATTAGGGCAATGCTCCTCACACTGCACTTTCTGTGAAACAGTTTTTCACCCACACACACATTACTACGCTGGAACATCCTCCATATTCACCACATTTGGCACCTTGGGACTATTTTTTTTTGTCTAAATTGAAATCAGTGATTAAAGAAAAGGCTTTGAGTCAATGATTGCAGTAACGAAAAAAAACATCAGATATCTTGAAACAGCTGACAGAAACTGATCTGCTCCACATGCTTGACCAGTGGAAAACAAGACTGCATCATAATGGAGAAAATAAGGGGACGAGCAATAAAATTGTCATATGAATAAAAATCAATTTTTATTAGTCCTGTTATTTAACCCCCTGTCCTGGGGACACGTCCGTCCTCTTCCATTTTCAGCTGCAAAGTGCAGAGACGATCTTCATGGTTTCCCTGTGACGGGGGTGCATTCGTTGGTGCGGGTGGGTTGGCATGGCGGGAAATTTAAAAATAATTTTTTATTGGAGTATTGAGTCCAATACAAATAAATTATTCTGTAATATATTATTAATTATATTATATATAGTATATATGCTACTATACAGTTATATTACATGTTTAACTTTTTTATATTTTTTAACAGCTTTTTGTGTTTTTTTTATTTAACGTTTATGATTAAATTTATTAAATATTGGACATATTTCGGTGAGGTATGCCTAAGAATTATAGCCTACAGTGTAAAATAAATGCAAGGAAATTTGGACAAAATTAGAGCGCTAGGGGGGTTAATAGACAGACCTCAAAGGTAAGCTCATTGATCAGCACTAACACAACAATCTAACACTTTCCTTTCATGCTGCGCCCCTTAGTGGCAATGAACAGAACAACATTTTTGTTTTGACACTGACATGTGTTACACATGCAAAACCCAGCTATGTCACCTTAGCAGGAGTTACCACGCCTTTGCCTGAAAGTTTCATTTACTCTGTGCAAGTCATACTGCAAGCAAGACACAGAACACAGGAGGTAAGAAAAGTTTATAACTTTTAGACTTTTAAAGGTATCATTGGGACTTTGTAAGTCTCTTTCTATAGTAAAAGTAGAACAGACTGTACGCCTGGTCATTTTTCTTTTATGTTGAATTTTAGATATCTACAGAAAAGTAGATTATAATGTTCCAATGAGTAAGATAGTTCCAAGTGTGACATATGCAGTCTGTAGAATGTAAGGAATTACTGATAATCCATCTTGTTTTTTGAGCACAGAAGTGAAGAAGTGAAGTATTTACTGGCCTTTTACTTCTCTTGGGTTCTTCTGCAGTGATTTGTCCTTTACTTATGTTCTTAGCTGGACCCACAATATGATAGAAACTCAATTAATGAGAGATGGTTGGTTACAAAAACTTGAATAGGGAGATTTCACCTCTATCATCCCAGAGATAAATAGCATGTCATTATTTAGCTCATTAGAACATACCATCACAAATCTCCGATCTGGGTGGACTGTCTTCTGAAAAGCCCTACTAAAAGTGGCGTGATCACCTATGTTGGAAGATAATGGTGGGACTTATAGCCCTTCTGTATTCCTCAAGATCACCTGGACTGTAGCAGATTAACAAAGATGGGATACTGCACTATAAGAATATATATTTGTTCTTACCAAAGTGATACCAGCAAAAAGTTGGCATATTGATGACAGTTTCTGGTACGTGCATGTAGCATAGCTCTGTTTCATCTCTGGTGTCCACATGCAATTCTAAAGAGGACCATAAACTGGCCGATGGGTGAGACCAGGTAGATGATTGATAATCGCCCTAATATCAATCATTTACTGGTATAATGGCCATGCAGCCATTGACCAGTTCAAATAAGCACTGAACATCCTACCCCTCCCATTCCAACAGGGCTAATGTAAATCATCAGAGAGTTTCCCCACTGTTTACTATAGCAACAGGAAGAGGTGTGTTGTTATAGTAAGTGTCAGGAATTAGCTTGTGGTTGCTGATTTACATTGGAGTTTGCTGCACGTTGTACACAGAACAGGCATTACTGGTCACAGTTTTGATTTATTAATCAATCAAACATCAATAGGAAATGCTCTAGTTTCTGTTGGATTGGTTGTTTGTATCTAATGTTTAATTTCTCAAACATTGCATAGTGTATGGTTGCCTTGAGGGTTTATATTTCATCTTCCTCAGATGCAACTGGCTAGGAAAGTCTAAAGGAAATGTCAGCTCTGCAAAAAAAAATGTGTGTGCCCTTCCTGCATAGGTATCTTGTGTGCTGGTATATTAAGATATTTCCACATTGTATGTGTTCTTTTGCTTGCAGTTGTTAACAGTTGCAAATTCAAGTTTACAAATTTAAAGTCTTTTTTTTTAATTTATTCACACTGATGCATTTGTAGACCTTCATTGATAATTTTGAACAAGTCATAGTGCAGACAAGGATACTGGGGGGCAGCAAAGTTGCTAATGTAGGAACCCAACATTGCCTGATATTTACATGAGCAACCTAGCATCTGATTGGGTAATATGACAGAAAACATTACTATTGGCTGTTGGTTGCTGGGTGGCTGTACCGTACCTAAAATCTATCAACCAATGTTGATTAGGCAGAGCTCCATTAAAATTGCCAATGCTCACCCACAAAAATGTGCCAATATGTTCACTGACAGAGAGAAAAGCAAACATGTGATGTTATTTGTGACCCCTACCTAGCAGCAAACTGAACATTATCCAGGTAGATGAACCTAGTAAAGTTAACCTTATGGTATCTCCCCTGGCTTTTCTACTGCCATCTAGCCCAATGAATTGACGGCCCATTGGAACTGAAACCGTTCTATGTTTTTGTATAATACAGAAAATAAAGTAAAAAAGAAAGTAAATCACGTGCAGGGTTGGACTTAGGACCTTTGGCCTAAGAGGCAAACCTGACCAACTGGCCTTTTATTTCTACCTGAAAATGTTGACACACACAGCAAGTATTCAGCATGGTTTTACAGTTTAAGAATAAATTTGGAAAAAAGTGAAAATTAATAAATAGCTGCATACCTCCAGACATCGGAACTTGGAAAACAGAGACATCTGGGGATTTAAAGAATTTGTGCCACATCAAAAAATAGACCATGGTAACCCTAATTTTTTGGGCTTATAGTAGAGCCTGAGCCTAATTTAACAACACAGTCCACAGCCTTTGTATCCACACAATATTTCTTAACCTCCTGAGTGTGGCTTGGGGTGAATTTTCCTTACCAAAAGCAGTAACCCCGAGCCACACTCGGGATGGAATTGCCAGGGAGTTTAAAAACTTACCTGGTAAGCAGTGCACGTGGCGTCCTCCAGCAATGCCCGGCATCTTCTTCCCCCTGGCGATGCCGGACGGCCACCAATGACATGGGACACTTCCCATCTTCCCATCAGAAAAAATACTGCCCACCAATAAAGCAGGGATATTACCAATGACCTCCAATGTATTGAAGGAAATTATAATGCCCACCAATGTAACAGGAGCATTTACACTGACCACCAATGTATTAAAGGCATTTGAAATGGCTTCTGGGACAGTTGACCACCACTGTAATGAGGGAAATGGTATTGCCCCCCAACATAATGAGGGATTTTACATTGAGCATCAATCTAACGGGGTCATTTACTTTGACCACCAATGTAATATGGACATTTACAACGACCACCAAACTTTGAGGCTTTTATACTGACCACTAATGTAACATGGGTGTTTTACACTGATCTATAAAAAGTGTTGTTTACAGCGAACATCAATGTAACAGAGACACGACCGCCAATTTAAACTGATCACCAATGTCCCCAAAACAAGGTGTCAGTATGAAACTTCCCTAATGTGCTCATTGCAAATAAACCCTTTATATTGAGGTTGCTAAGCTTGGGGAACATCTGTTTAATGTACAGCAAATAAAATTGGTTCAGTGGAATTTCCAGGTCATGTTTGTTTCCCTTGAGTCAGCTATATACCTGGTGTTCTTTAGAGCCCCATTAAACAAACCTAAACAACCTATATCATAGAAGTGTGCATGTGCCAGAGTGCAATGTTTGCTACCGTGTTTCCCCGATGATAAGGCATCCCCATCAAATAAGCCACCCCCCGATTTTTGCTCAAACAATTAAAATAAAGCACCCCCCCGCAAATAAGACATCCTCCGATACCTGATACTGTGTGCCTCTGTGTGACTCCTCGATGCTGGCTGCAGTGCAGAGTGAAACTGAAAGTAACTTCAAAGGACAAGCAAGCTGCTGATCCCTGCCCTATAGAGTCTGTTACCCGGCCGTAGAAGCCAAAAAAAAGTTAGTCAGTGATCAGAAAGGGGACAATCAATGGCACATAAGTGATCAGAAAGGGGACAATCAATGGCACATGAGTGATCAGAAAGGGGACAATCAATGGCACATGAGTGATCAGAAGGCAACAATGAATGGCACAGAGTGATCAGAAAGGGAACTTTCAATGGCACATGAGTGATCAGAAGGGGACAATGAATGGCACATGAGTGATTTTCAACAATAAATGTGTACTGTAGTCTTCTTCATGGAAAAATAAGACATCCCCCTGAAAATAAGACCTAGGGCATATTTTGGCATTTCAAAAAATATAAGACAGTGCCTTATTATCTGGACAGTTGGCAACAGTAACATCAACCACAAAATCTTTCTTTAGTCATTCTCTTTTTGCTCTAAGTTTTACAGCATGGCAAAGAAAGCTATCTTTGATTGTACCAGCCAAGCAGAATCTTAAAAAACAGTATTGAAGGCACTTAGGAATCGACATTTTGACTGCAAACTGGGGCACGTTCCCCAGGATCCTGTAAGTGCAGGTCTGAATGGGGAATATATATCTAAATAATGCCCAGCATGTGTCAATAACTGTCAATCCCATCATAGTAATGAATAAATACCCAGGCGTTGTTTAGTAGTAAAAGGCTGAGGTTTTTTTTTCACCCAAGTACAATCACTGTAAGCCCTTTTATGTGTATATTATACTTAAATAAAACAAAAGTAATACTTTGTTTCTTACAATCTCCTAATATATTCACATCTGTTACAGAAGAATAAATAATATACAAAGTATAGAAAGAGGGATTTCTTTACAGCACAGACTTAAAGCTGCGTACACACTTCCAATTTTTATCGTTGGAAATGAACGACGAACGAGCGACGAACGATCGATTGGTCAAAAATCGTTCGTAAAAAACGTAACCAACGACGCCGACGAACGAGAATAGTCGCTGGAAATGAACGACCGGACTGGCGGATCGGATTGGACGACGATCGTTTACCATCTATCGTGTGTACGGTCGTTCATTGATTGTCCATGGTCTGAGCATGTGTGATGAACGAAGTTCGTTCACTTCCTGTCGTGCACGTCACTTCCTGTATCGCTCAAACGATCGCATCTATTGTGTGTACAATATCTGCGAACGATCGTGTCGTTATCTGCATGTACAGGATCGGTGCTATACGATCGTTCGCCGATATCGTGCAGGATCGTTCGTCGTTCGTTTACCAACGATAATTATTGGAAGTGTGTACGTAGCTTTAGAAAGTACTCTGCCAAAGACCCTTTTAGGTGCTCTCTGCACCCCAGCCTTACCACTCCCCCCCAACTGACTATGTGGGCAAGCTACTTCTACGATTGATTTGACTGTATTGTTTCTTTAGAACCTAAAATAGGAACTGCAGAGGTTAATGTGACTGTGTGTCTGTGATGTAATGTAAAAAGTTAAGAAACCACAATGACCCTGCTGGGATGCCTATATTTAGAAAATGGGCTGTAGCTTCTTCTTTTGCAATGAGCATAAAGTAATAATTTATTGGAAACATATTTTTTAAATAAACATGTTGTAACCATTCTGTCTGAACAGTGAACTTTTGCTTATAGGTTGGTAATGATCTTTGTTATGGTCTCCATTGGATGGTCAACTTTTACTTTCGGGTTGGTCATTGGGGTGTGGTCTCCATTGGTTGGTTTTGCTAGTTTCATGGCTTCTGGACAATGCCTTTTCCCAAGTTAAGGTGACGTTGGCCTTCTCAGCTGCCACATCTGTTTTTGCTCATGACTGGTAATAATAAACTGGTAATGATAATAATAATCATGAGTGAGGTGCTTCAACTGTTGTAGTGTCTGAAATAACAGTTTTCTCATTACAGCCCATTATCTCCTCCTTTCTCTACGCCAGATGCGTGAGTAGGACATCAACTGGCTACAGACAGTTTAATAAACAAGGCTTTATATTATTCTTTACAGTCAAACAGGAGACGCTAAAAATCCCAAACATGCCCATCAAGGAGATATGTAGCCACCACCAGTTGGGTAGGAGAGAATGGATTAGGGTGATCTAGAATGAAGTCCAAGTGGCTTTTATTGAATACACTGGGGAAAACATTTTTTGTTCAGTTAGATCTTACACTTGGTTTTTACTAATTTTTGGGTGGTAAATCCAGAAATGACCCCAGTTTTTTGCTATCACTTCCAGTTTTTATGATACAGGGTACCCTCCATTTTTGTCAAAAAACATACAAATTTTACATACAATGAAAAAATAATGAAATAATAACTTGAAGGTACTGTTTATTTAATTTGCTTTTTTTCATACAAGGATTTATCTCTTTGACATTTTTACAGTAAAACATAAAAATTGAAAAATAATTAGGTTAAGCTAAAAATGTACACTTATAGCTTTTCCTTGGGTGTTCAGTGTTAGTACGATTCCGCTGGATGCTCCAACAATAGTCAGCCATCATATGTACATCCCATCTATCCTGATACCGTCCTTCCATGACCATCAAATCTTGGTGGAACTGTTCACCTTGCTCATCACTGACTGCACCAAGGTTTTCCGGGAAGTTAGAAAAATTTTGTAGCTCTCCTAGAGTTTCTGGACAATTTCTGTGTAATGATTTGCTTGTGTGTTTCCAAGACAGTCCTTGACAATGGCTTGGAATGATAACCATCTTTTCGACTTCTGACATTGTCCTGATGAAATGTTCATCTTTGATGAGCTGCCTAGTCTGTGGACCATCAAACACACCGGCCTTTATTTTTTTCAACTGACAGGCTAGGAAATGGCAAAATGAGGTACTTGAAACAGTCTCCTTCAGTTGGCAAAGCTTTAACGAACTGCTTCATCAGACTCAGTTTCATGTGCAGAGGCGGGATTATATTATTCTTTCTATCAACAAGTGGCTCATGTAGAATGTTTGTATCACCTGGTTTTAGGGCAGATCTTGGAGGCCAATTCCTTTCCACCCAATGCCTCTCACGAGCTCTGCTGTCCCACATGCACAGATAACAGGGATACTTGGTGTATCCGCATTGCTGACCAAGAAGTAAGCATACCATTTTAGGGTCTATGCAGATGACCCAATTGTGTTGGTGATATTGCAACAACTTAATGACTCTCTTTATGTCTGCACATTCTTCACAAAGAGAAACTGAATGGCCCATTGGGACTGACCCAAATATAATGCCATTGTGAAGGAAGACACACTTTAGGCTCCACTTTGATAGTCGCCATTCAGTTGAGTTATGGATTGGAATTCCCAATTCCTCCATTAACCCCCTGGGCGGTTCATTTCTGTCTGGATTTTTATGTCTAAATTCGGGACATTTTTTACAGTATATTAGTATGAGTATAAAAAAGTTTAAACACAAATCATGTCAAAATATTAAATTAAATGAATTAAAAAAATATATACCGTATTTTCTGGCATATAAGACGACTTTTTAACCCCGAAAAATCTGTGCCAAAGTCAGGGGTCGTCTTATACGCCGGGTACCGGTACTTACCTGCAGCTTGCTTCACGTCCGGCGTCCCCGCGAGTCGAGTACCCGCAAGTCCTCCTGTGCAAGCTGCACAGGAGAACGCGAGCCTGCACAGGAGGACGTGAGCCTGGATTGGCTCTCCAGTGGAGAGCCTGGATTGGCTCTCCAGTAGAGAGCCTGGATTGGCTCTCCAGCAGAGAGCCTGGATTGGCTCTCCAGTAGAGAGCCTGGATTGGCTCTCCAGTAGAGAGCCTGGATTGGCTCTCCAGTAGAGAGCCTGGATTGGCTCTCCTCTAGAACACGCCCATTCATTAAGAAGGAACGCGCCCATTCATTCCGAGATCTGACAGGCAGAAGGAACAGTACAGTACTGGGCGACCCCCAACTGATTGGTTAGAGTGGGGGGTCGTCTTATACGCCCAGTCGCCTTATACGCCGGAAAATACGGTATTTTCATTTTTAAAATTAAAAAAAACAAAAAAAAATATTATACTCATACTAATATATATATATATATATATATATATATACTGTAAAATAAATGTTCATGAAAAACAATGTACTGCTTTTACATATATAAATCCACTGTATTGCATTCAATACAAATATTTTTTATTGAATGCAAAACAAATGGATTTGAATCGCCCCGCCGGCAATGTCCGCATGCACCAACGCCAATTTCTCTGGTTTGAAAGTACGATACCTTTGTTCCTTTTTTAAGTAAGTTTTTTTTTGCAGTGTTGATGCTAGGAGTTCTGAAGCCTTCTTCAATAGTACCAAATCACATGCCAAATCACTCAACTTATGCTGATCAAATCCCTTACGAACAGAGTCCTCTTCAATTTCAAACTCTTCATCAATGTTGTCACCTAGTTCATCACCATATTCATGTTCTTCAAGAGAGGGTAGTGTAACGAAAACCGGCACTGGGATTTCATCTGAATGAGCCACTGGGCTTATAGCCGATGGTAGACTAGGATACTCTATATTACATTTATTTTTCCTGTTATATCCTGAAGTTTTCACCATACAAAAGTAACAGTCACTGAAATGATCTCCTGGCTCTCGCCAAACCATAGTTGTACCAAACGGCATCTTATCACGTGTTTTTTTTTTCCACACCCGTAAATCCTCGACACACTGTTTGCAAAACTTATCTTGATCACCAAGTATAAAATTTGCCAAAATAGGCTTGCTCTACAAATGTGCTGATGTTCACCCTGGGCATGGTGAAACTGCCACAGATATAACAAAATGAATCAAGGAAACAGCAGAGCCAGACATGATCTGAAAGAGGAAATACGTGTGTAAGTAGAAAAATAAATTTTGCTTATTCACTACGTAGAGCAAATTGAATGAATAGCCGATACAAAGCCACGCTACAGTAATCGCATTAATATAAGCAGTAGAGAAAAAATCTGATGTGATAGAAGAAAAAGAACTGCACTTTCAGAATCAGCATACATATTTTAGTGTAAAAAAGCTTAAAAATTGAAGTCAACAAAAAAAATTGTTAAAAATTGTTCCCCAGTGTTATTTAAGTACAAGGCACTTCACTGTGTTCATAGGGGGTCTAAGAAGGAGTCAAGCTGTACCTTCAACACGGAAGGGAACCGCTGACAAGTTTTTACTGCTTTCAATGTCATTTGTTTAATTTCAAGTCAGGTTACCAGACTAGAAATTAGAACCCAGTGCTGAAAACCTGAATAAGATTTGAACCCTTTCCCATTCTGTTCAAAACTAAAAATAAGTTTTGGCTAGACTTACTTGACTTTCAATGGTCATTGCAGGCTTCTTTGAAGAACATCATTCTTGTTGAGGAACAACAATAACAAGAAAAATATTATTTAGGGCTCTTTGCGTTTTTCCTGTGCCACTTATTCCTGCCTGCTTTTATATATTTTATAATAATATATATTTTTGTGGTCTCACTGGACCAAAGTGCCACCTTATACCCCTGTTTAGAGCAGTGAATATAACGGAATGTAAAAGCAGGCCTGAGATTGAATTTATAATCTGGGTGAAATGGTGGATATAACAGGTGCCTTTGGTAAATTGTCTTGCCTAGAATAAGTGTGGTTACACCTTCTCTGTAGTGGTGTTGTGACAGCCATCTGTTATATGTACAGTTGGCCATGATGGGTATGTAATGACATCTTGGTGTTTGTTCTGTAACTTGTCCACTTGAAGTGCAATCATTTATAGCCACTCCTTTGCGCTTAGAAGTTAGCCGGCCTTTTTCATCAATTTAAAGTTACTTATTAACAGCTTACTTTAGGAACAGTATTAAAACAATCAAACATTGACATTTATATAGCACCACATACCTCCCAGCTTTCTGAGATACAAAGTATGGACTCCTTCCAGCACAAAGTATTTAGGCAAATAATGTGCAAAAATGGTTAAACACAGATTTGTTTTTACCTTTATTTTTTTAAATAAATTTTAAAATGGCTTTTTAAGATACCAAATGCAATATTTTAGGCATTGGATTAAAGATTTAGTGTAGTACAAGGTATATAAAAAATTAACTCTACCCAGCGTAAATGCATCCCTGTGATTAACACATCAATGTATATATTTTTGTAATTAAGCAGTGAAATTACCTACATTTGACTTTTTATTAGCCTTCTGCAGTCTACTGAGCTCAGAGAGGTGAAGGGAAAAGCAGGTTAATGACCAAGACAACCAGGAAAGGTAAGGAGGACTGAATGATTTGGTTCCTCAAGAGAGATCATTACTTCAGAAGAGGAAGAGAAATTGCTTCTCACTTTAGTTTTAGCGAATGTTGTCAGAAAATGTATTGATTCATTAAAATGGCTTTCAATTTGTACTAAAGTGGTTATAACCCATTATATTTTTCCCAGACATGTGGTTGTTTAGTTGCTTCAAAGCCCGAAATAAATGAATCCAAGGGAGGAAGATTGCTGTGGAGCTTTTAAAGTTCAAAGACAATTCAGAACAGGGCATATTCATACTAGATTTTTTTGGTGGAAGGTACCGTGTGCTTAAAGTGCATTTAGCCACCCAGTGAAAACAGTAGAACAAAAAGGTTCTATTTTTCTTGTGGTTTGGGGTACAAGAATAGGGGTGCACATTTGCCATGATGCACTGAGACCAGTTCACACCAAACATGAAAAAAGGTAAGCACAACCAACCAAACAAAGCAAACAAACCAACCAAACAAATGCATGTCAAAAACCACTAATGAATGCTCCCTGAGGCTTAACAGTTATAATGTTTAAGAGCAGTTAACCACACGGTTAGCAACCAAAGCTGTGATCTTATCAAATAGTGAACTTTTTTTTAAAGCAGTCTGATTGCCAAAACCAAAGCAATCAGGTTTATAACCTTTGGACCTGATTGATTTAAAAGATTGAATCAAAGTAATGAAAAAGGTGTGTTCCCCTTACTTTGGGTTTATAATATGAGTTGAGCCACCTCTTTGATTGGCTTAGATTAGACATAAAAAGAAAGAAAAGAAAAGAAAGAGGTTTGCGGCTAACAAATGAGTTTTGTAGAAAAAACGGTATACAGTTAGTGAAGCAAAAAAGTACAAACAAGTCAATACCCCATACTTGTTTAACAATGCACAAGATATGGGACGCTTAGTACCTATACATACGTATTTGTAGCGCTACAATAAATGTAGTATAAAGAAATAAACATAGGAGGACTGCCAATACACTGATGTTAGCTTTCTTTCGTTCCTGATAAGATTATTTCTGTGTCATGCATGGAGAGAATTCTGTGTGTATGCTGTGTATATGGTATGCAGTCGGACAGGTAACTGTACAAACAGAAATAATACCACCTTTAGAATAGCTTTTCTGATGTCACTGTCAGATGACAATGTCTGTTATAAATATACAGTGTTCTAAAAAAAAGTTAGAAAGATTCTATTTATAGTCAAGCAGATCAGCCCACAAAGAAATGTGTTTCCTTTATTTTTCAAGACACAAAGGTCTTGTGAGAATATTAAGCAAGTGTTAGCACCCGTCCCTTGTAAAAGTAATTCTCATTTATCAGAAGATTTGACACAAATATAGCAGGCAATTACAAACTGGCCACTATTATATTGCAACCTTTAAAGTGTATCTAAACCTAAAAGCAAAAATGTATTTTATTGCAGAGAACACATCCCTGGATGTGGTGCCTGCATTGGTTTTCTTTTTTTCCTTTATTGTTACCTGGTAATCTTGCAAATAACACATTTCTGATCCTTTAATGGCTATAAAGTCTATGTTTGTTGGGGGGTTTCTAGAGTTTTTAGTTAGCAAGAATCTAATCTTAATCTAAAAATAAATGCAGCCACCACATCTAAGGACTGGTAAACTGAAATGTAATAAATGTTTTTGTTTTTGGGTTTAGATGTTTTAAACCAGCTCACACTTTGACAGATTAGGGCAAAGCAATGTATATAACATCATATACCTTTCCCAGGGTTTGTGAGGCTTTGTTCAACCAAAAATATGGAACTTATACTTCTCATTCAGTAACAATTTATTCTGTGGATGAAACTTTGGCCTAGACAGTCCCTAGACCTACTTTTGGGTGATGCGATCCATGCTGTACCTAATTAAGTAAACATTATATTACTGACAGATGTAGCAAAGGATGGTAATCTCCTGTTGGGTCATGAAAGTCAAACTTCTTTCCAGGTTCCTACACAAGTACACACCATGATTTAGTAGCTTGTAGTACCATGTTTAGTGGCAATAAGTAACAATTTTCTGTATGATTTTATCAGTCTCTCACATCATTGAAGATGTATTTTGGTTCACTTTTACAACATTGCTTCAATTTATTAAGGTATATTACAGACATTTGTTAATGCACAGTTCTCTTAGGATTTCAATCAGGTTAAAGTCTGGACCTTGATTTTTTTCTGTTTCAGACATTGTAGACATTGGGATCACTGTCTTGTTAATTTACCCAATTTTTGCCAAATTGTAAATAGCCTTACATTCGACTCTAGAATACTTTAGTATATAGGGTAGTTCATGGCTGACTCAATGGATCTGATTTTTTAAGGTTCTCCAAGACTGGAGTGGATATATTTTTATCAGTGAACCTGGGTGATCCAAAAAACCTGGAATGGATCTATTCGAGGATTAAAACATTTGGTAACAAATAGCAAATGACTTTAACAAATCCTTTCCAAGTTTGAGGATTACTCAGCTTCAGTATATCCTCTCCAGCCTTGGAGAACTTGGCCCAATGGGTCTGATTTATTAAAGCACTCAAAGACTAAAGAAGAAAGCTGTTCCAGGTTTATGGATCACCCAGGTTCACTAATGAAAGTGTATCTTCTCCAGCTTTGAAGACTGCAATCTGCCACATGTGGCTGCAAAACAAGCCAAAATCATCACCTATGTACATTTTGTGTCAAATGTGGTGCTGCGTATTATGGTCAAATATTTCTCCTTTGGCCTTGCATGTTCAGTATTCATGTGGCTTGCTAAGATGCAAACCTAAGCCATGCAGCCATGTTCGTTTCAGTGTTTCTCCTGAAAACCTGTATTAGTTTAGTCTTTCTCCAACTATACTATCATGAATTTCACCATTTACCATTCTAACTTTACCATTCAGCCTGTAGAGGGATGAAGTCCTGTAGAGGGATGAAGTTTTTTTTTCTCTGAGCATTGCTTGAGTTTTTGAGTATGTCCCAATATGAAAAATCGTGGAATTGAAAGAGAGTGTACTTTCTTTTTCTCAACACTGTATAAATATGATTGTTCTAGACATGACTAATCCATAATCAAGATGCATTTTACAGGTACAGTTTTTGCATTTCTGAGGGTTTTTTGGGTTATGGTAAGTGGTCATTTAGATGTACACATGGGGTTTACTGTGTTTTTCTGTAAAATCTTTTTTTTATCTTCACCAGACAGGATGCTGTAAAAATGTACAGTATGTTGGTAATTAGATAGCTACAGGATATTGTGTACATTTTTGGTAGTTTCCAGTAAAACTATATTTTAGTAGCACAATTATTCACTGTGTTCTTCATTCTTGGGTCTCTATACCACAGACACGTGCATTCGCCAGATTACTGGCCAGGTGCCAACAGTCATCTGTCATTTCGAGGAAGGAATTCTATAAATTGTAGACTTTTTTTGTGTAAATGCTAATATAAGAGAAGTGTCATGTTGAAACTTGCTTTTCATGATTATTATTTTCCCTGGAGCTCTGTGATGGTAACACAGTGATGACCTACCAATGTCTTGACTAGCCCAATTGGTGGAATTGACCAATAGTGTCATCACATTTACTCAAGCTATTTTTTTTTATCTTAAACAGCTTTTTCTTCAGTGAAAAACATTTAATATTCCCTACCAATCCTTTGAGGAGGCTCACAGTAGCTACTATAGTCATACATAGATCATAAACACATCATGAAGCCAGACATATAGAAAAAACCCATGAACTAGGAAAAAGCAAAGTTTATGTAGATAACATGTATGGTGGGATGTTGGTGCAAGGCCCTAGTGTCTGGTCTGTATTATATATATTATATATTATAAATATTATATATTATACAGCTCATAAACTATATAATATCTGAAATCTCCCTCTTCTAAGAGTAAAGCTGTCCATCTTAATTGGGTGTAAACTATGTGGTTTGTTTAGGTAGAAAATGAAGAAATGAAGCATGCTGACATAAAAGCTCTTAATGAGTTCTTTTCCAGATTTTTATGGCTGGGAAAGAGGCCTCGGATAAAGTTAACTAAATTACAACTCCCAGTGTTGGAAGGGGGTGTTAATTTCCCAAACATCAGGCTTTATAATCTAGCCTGCACTAGTCGCCATGTCATGGATTGGATCAAGGATACCTCCTATTACTCAAACACAGAATTGGAAAAAGCATTGGTCCATCCTTGGCACTTAGTAGCACTTTTACATAATAAAATTTCACAAATTCCACAACACCTTAAATGCAACATACTGGTAAGGGATACAATACTTACTTGGAAGGAACTCAGACGTAAAATGGAGTTACCATGTTCTTTGTCTAAATATTTGCCGATTCAAGGCAACCCCCAGTTCCGCCAAGGTTTGGACCATAGTTGTTACCGAGTCTGGGCAGCAAAGGGCCTACGGACCGTGGGTGATTTTTTCTCGCAAGATCTTCCAAGACCGGTAACCTTGAGGGCGTTGGTTCGGAAGTATGCTCTACCCCTTCAAGCCGCACACCCACTATATTATCTACAATTTAGGGAATTCTGTAAGGCGATACTATTGAATCCAGCTAAGGTGGTGGAAAGGGATAGATTTGATAATCTGCTGTCTGTAACACCTCCTTCTATATCATCCATTTATCCGAGATTACTAATGCTCTACTCTAAATCTCTTTCGGCTGGGTTGTCCTAAGGTTGGCAAAAAGACTTTGATATCCCGGACCTGTACGATAAAATAGTGCAGGGATATCTTGCAGTGAGACAGACTACTCCAAACGAACTGTGGAGAGAAACACAATTTAAGATTGTCCACAGAGCCTATAAGGTATTCCGCCCGCCTACTGAGGAACACCTCAATACCCCAACCAGGCAAACTAAATGTTTGAGATGTGTATGCGAAAAGGTGACGCTTAAGCATAACCTGTGGGAATGTACCACAATCCAATTGTTGTGGACCGAGGTCCTATCCTATATTAGGAAAGTAACGAATCTACAGTTGATAATGGAACCTCTTCTATGTGTGTTTGGGAACTGGGATGTACAGGCATGCAAACTGGCTAGGGGGACAAAAGAATGGGTATCCTTGTGTTTACTGGCTTCCCGTAGGGCAATAATGCTACAGTGGATTCAAGCAGATCCACCCCGGTTGAAAATGATAGAATCTTCAATGGATATGTTATACCGTAGGGATCTGTTAGAGGTGGCAAACGCAGATGACAAAGCTGTGACAAAATTTTTTGATAAATGGTATGCTTATATGGAATATTCCCTGGAGCCAGCTGAATTGTGTCAAGTCTATCACCGGTATCGCTATTCCACGTGGCACAATTTACATTTCCTATAAGATTGAGACCCCTATGGGTAGTGTGATAAGCCATTAAAAGGGATCCACTTTATGCCTCGAGTGACAAGATATACTATGACATAGAGATGACATGGAAATAGGAAAAAAAAATAAAGAAATAGGATGCTAGTTTACCGGAACAGAAAAGTTTCCCTTCCTCCCTTCCCATCCCGCGTTTTGGCTGTTTTTATATAGGTTCAATGGTTTATGAACCAGGTTTCCCCTTTTTGTTTGTCTGTTTGTTTTTTACTTTTGAGTATTGTTTGGCAAAAGGAAAATTTTAGAAAATGGAGGACACAGTCAGACATGACGTGATTCTGTTAATCTGTTTAATTCTTATACAACAAGGAATGGGCACTCAAAATGTTATACGTATATATATGATTTTTATATATATGATTTTTGTATACTGCTGATGTTTTTTTTTTTTTTACGACCCGAACTTTGTAACACTAATCTTGAGCCTGTTATTGCTTGTTCTTTTTTTACTCTGGCTTTGTACTGTTCAGATGATTCTTTTGGTTATTACTTTGTACATTGTCTTTTCTGTGTCTATAAATAAAGTTTATAAAAAAAAAAAAAAAGAAAATGAAGAAAATGAAATAGTAGTTGCAGAATGAGATTCTAACATGGCCATTTCAAAGAAAAGAAGTGCTAAAGGAACTGCAAATGGGAGAAGAGCACAGATTTAAATTTTCCACTTATTTAATCATACCCTACTTTCTTCTTATCCCACATATGCACATGTTAGTTCTCCAAATATCTGCTGACTTAGTATGCAAGAAATAAACAACAAATATCATACATGGTGTACAG
Organism: Pyxicephalus adspersus; assembly: GCF_032062135.1. Classification (NCBI taxonomy): domain Eukaryota; kingdom Metazoa; phylum Chordata; class Amphibia; order Anura; family Pyxicephalidae; genus Pyxicephalus; species Pyxicephalus adspersus. The sequence continues at coordinate 15,311,973 of NC_092868.1, forward strand.
AGGAAATTTTACACTAGTACAAACATATGTACTGAGGTCACAGCTCTCTTTTATTGACAACATTGTGTTTACCAATGTAAAATTGGTACCCACAGGTTGACATTCAAAAAATCTGTCAACCCCCGGACCTTTCTGTGTTTTTGAAGGTTATATATGCTGAAAATAATGAAATGAAATAACACTAAATGAAAAGCAAATTAAATTTTAATGTTTACCAACTAAATAAAACAGTTATACAGAATTTTAGTTCAACTAAACTTTATAGTGCCTCAGAATTTTAATCAACCCTCGAAAATAAGCTAGATAGCAGATGGGCTGTCAGGATGATAATCATGACTGACAGTAACAGCATCCTCAGCAATGGGAATAGCTTCAATTTGTGGAGGAAAAGCAAGACCTAACAGCTCATTCTGGAGTATAGCACCACCAAAACCTAAACGGCGCCTCCAGAAAACAGTGTAAACTTGAAAATGCGTTCCGAAATCCATGCTGGAAAACTGAAGATTTCGGATTATCGATGGCCAGATTTTTGAATGTCAACCTGTACCACTGAGCATAATGACCCTGCACAAACATATATGGTACAAATCATGTACATGTTTTAAAAGAAATTATGTTCAGTTCGCAAAGCCTTACCAGAGTAATAAGTGATGGGCAAACTTGCCAGAGTTACATTTGCATAATGTTCAACTAATTTAAAGTTTGCAAACATATTAACCAATAAACTCAATTTAATTCTATGTAAGGCAAACTTTCGAAGAAAGTTCTTTCCATTTTTATGGCTAACATGTAAACTAGACTTAAATAAAGCATGAGGAGCTTGACTGTGCCATCGGGAATATTTACTAATTCGATAAATAATTTTAAAAAAACTGTAAAATATGCAAATTATGTATTTACATACTTAAAGAAATGAACCTAATTCTGTATGTGGTGTTAGAGAACAGTATCATTTTCATGGACATATCTACAACTTTTATAAATCTTACAGTTTATACATGCAGTAAATATTTGGTTATGGCTTACATTCAGCATCAGCACCCCAAATTGATCTATTTCAACTTTAAAGTACTTCCTCATAGCCAGATTAGGGGGCTATGGTTGCCTTTGCAAAACATGATGGCATCTTAGCAGCAGCAGCTGCAGAAAAATGGCTGCTCTAAGCCTGAGAATGGAAGAAGAGGGAGGCTGAGCCATCCAATCCTAACGGCTGTCTAGCGTCCCCACCCTGAAATAAAAAAGGCAGACATGAGCTGTCACTGGATGATGAGCCTGACCACCTACTTCAGCAACAAATTTATGCTAAGCCTGTAAAAAAACAAAATAAAACCCCAAAAAAATAAACCCAACCCAAGTTTTTAACGAGCTACAAAAACAGGAAATTAGACTAAAAAACGACACCACTACAAACAGGGGCTTAATATAGTTCCTAAAAAGTTTGTTGGGTTTCTTAACTATAAACACAGGGAGGTAACCAGGTAGACTCTAATTTGTAGCTTCCATATACTGAAATTTACAAAACTGTAGCACAAGATAGCATTTTAATGCTTATCAGGCTAACAGCCTGGGCTGGTGGAGCAAAATGAAGGAGGACTCATAGGGCAGCTCTGTAGTGCGGGCAAGGAGTTTGGTACTTTAAGATATTTGTTTAATACTGGTGGGGCGGGGGTTGAAGGTATTAGAAAAACCAAAACTATTGAAGCATACAGGATGCACGCTCATGTTTTCATATCCTAAAATATTTTTCTAAATAACTTCTAATGATCATTTTCAGTAGTTCTTCAGAAGTTCAACCTGCTGTTCTGGTTTGAGTGACTAAGTATCAAAGGATGTGTAAAAGTTCCTGCAATGGAAAACAGAATATGCATTGCCATTGTGTCTGTGCATTCCCGATGCATTACATCTGAAATGGTTGCTCCATCTGTTGACCGGTTTCTGTTTGTAAAAGTTGTGCTCTTTCACATTTCTGTTCCAAAAAAGTCACACAAATAATTTTCCTGTGACTTCCAGTGTATCTGTTTTCATTTGTATTTCCTCAGGCTGTTTTGCATACTAATATTTTGTAAGAATAATTTAAATGTTGAGGTTTTGTTGTTGAGGTGTCATTATCACTAGATCATTGTACTTCTTTCTGTATTGGAGACAGATCATAGCTGCTGAAAGGGTCAATGATGTGCTTTAAATCAGTGGTCCCCAACCTGTGGTCTACAAAACTTTTGGTGGTCCGTGGCTCTGGCCAGTGCACCCCCCAGCGGGGTCAGAAGAAGAAACCGGCTTGGGGAGACGCACCTGCCAGAGTCGTGGACCATATCTCCTGTATACACTGCACACTCAGGGCGGTGGGCCGGTGTGTGTCTCTGGAGTGGGCTGGTTATGGCATCATCACGTCACTCTGGGGGAAGTTTCTTTCACTTTAATTGACACACGGCTCCTCGGGCATGCACGGTCTGGAGTCCGTACATTTAGTGGTCCGTGATGTTCAAAAGGTTGAGGACCACTTCTTCAAAAAGCCTACTGAAAGCAGGAATCCCTGGTAATGCCCACATGTGATGCTACACATTTATGATTAAAAGTTGATATCCAATGAAAAGGGGTGGGCCATGGACAGAATGGACTAGATGATGCTGTCCATCAGTTACAGAATGAAGCAACCCTAAAAGGTACATAGAGAGTAGCTGCTGCCCACTGTTTGGATTCACTCACCATCACAATTACTACTGTTTGTATATAATGGCCAGTAATCTGGTTGTCAATGAAAACTTTGGTGAATATTTTCATTGCTGACCATCATGGACACCGTTGGTCACCGTTGGTGTTCATCATATTTTTGGTCCCCAGCAACACTGCACCAACTTGAGGCCAAAATCAATTAAGCAAACACTGCATAACCACCATCTGACTTTTAAACTTAAAAGACGCTACACCAAGAATGGATCCCCCAACCACCTTTTTACCACTGAAAAAACACTGCCCTCTAGAAATTCAATTATACACAAATACTAGTATTCAAGTCAAAAAAACCTCCAAAATCCAATGGGTGGAAAGTTTTCTCCTTAGCAGCGAAACTTCCACTGGGCTTCTATTCCTTTCATCCTTTTTGTGTCTTTCCTAAACTAAAGGAAACTCCTTTCCTAAACTGAAGTGTCTCTCCTTCAGAGAGACTCCTCCCCAAACCTTCACCTAATTTTTACATTCTACTACACATTGACAGTTAAGTGTATATTTACCAGAAAATTATGAACATGCAAGCAGTTTTGTTTTTTTTATTACAGACACATTTGCTTACAGTTTTTGGTTAAAAATTTTTAGTTACACACTACCGCCCCCAGCTTGTTATATTGCCCTGAATTTTTAACCTGTAAATTATAACTGTTGTAATAAGGCCAAATTTATGAAAAGTTAAAATACTTTTTGTGTATTAATTTTTCATGGGCTGTGTAACTGGTGGCATGACAAGGGTGTCTAAATACTTGTGTTATCAGCTTTCTCTTTGTCCTGCCTTACATGTATTAAAAAAATCAAAAAACAGACAAGAAAAGACACGCACGGCTATTTCCATGATAAATAAAACCTTGCTGGAGTCTTACAGTGAAATTGGTTGTCCCAGCCCTTTGCCAGTAAAATACATCTCATTGATCTCTGTAAACTGTTCAGTTGATTTTCAAGGGTTTGGCTTTCTGTATTTGATTACTATTTATTTTTTGTTCTAGGTGTCTGACATGGAATTTGGCTGCAGATACATTTATGTTGATGAGTCAAGAGGTGATACCCATGATCATTGCAATCCTTCTGTAGGAGTCTCACAGTCACAGAATGGTAGGTGAATATACAATAAGCAAGAGTTTACTGATTTGCACAGCCATACCCAAAAGATAACTCTGGCGTTGATTTAGGGCTCATTTACACTCAAGACTGGGCAATATCATTGGTCATTGATGCACGGCACAGCAACATGTGGTGTAGGCGACTATTCATTTTCAGTAGCACCCCAGTAAGCATTGGAGCATGAAGTAGCAAGTGTACTTTCCCCCTCATTACAAGAAAATAGTTGTAAAAGAGAATGAATTAATTGCCTTCAGTGGTCTGGAAAATAATGAGTTGGGTATGTTTGTTTACCTTTGGATGTGGGTTATAGGAGCCATTGAAAACAGAACCCTCTCCCCCTTGTTAGGATAGAATAAGAATGGGAGGTTTCTATATTTTTGTCCTGTTTATGTGTTCCTGATAAAATAGGTTGAGTGAATGTTCTATCACTATGGCAGGAGATGCATTGTCGGTGGAATCACCAGGTAAATAGGAAAAAGTAATATTAAAGCCACGACTGCTATAGACTGCTAAGCTGCAAAACATTACATTTTTGTTGATTCCCTTGTCCTTAGTGATAATATATGTTTTAATTTATCTGTGTTAGGAGGGTTCTGGCTCCTTATAGAGGTCCAGTTTGTATTTGCAACATTTTAATAAAACATTTTAACATTTTTAGAAAAGAATTTAACCCTGAAGAAGCATACCAAACCTCCCTATTAATATACCTTCTCTGGGTTAATACAAAAAGCAAAATTATTATGACAGGTAAGAATCAAATTCAGGGCCAAAGTAAAGTGAAAATATGATTTGTTTCAAAAATGTTTTTAGGTATTACCCAAAATATATCACAATGTACTGTGTATTTTTTCTGTGTGTACTGTAAGGCTATAAATGTACATGACATCAGCCATGTTTGCGGAATACATATGATGGCTCTGCTTCCTGCATGTGGTCGATGTTATCTCAATAACAGTTAGGCAGATAGCAATGATACAGTAATGAGGTTGCAGAAGTCACAATTGTGACCAGGCCCCTTCTTCCAGAGGGCCCATAGAGGCCTTCTTCATGACCACTATCTGCCACCAAAGACCACAGAAGGGCCTTACAGAGGCATTTATCATACATTTGTGTGTATCAAAATATCTACAACAATTATAGTTAGGTAATAATGTTGTATCCAACATTGATTTGACTGTAATGAAGGGGTTTTTTTTCACAGTGACACTCCCTACTTTCATATTACCAGTTAAGCCAACACTGCAGCATATTGGCACTGCGCTACACATTACATTACATGTTGGGCCTGATTTAATAAAGCTCTCCAAGACTGAGGAAGATAGTTTATCATGGGTGAATGTGGGGGATCCAACAATCCTGGAATGGATTTCTTAAAACTCATTTATTGGTTGGCAAATGTTTTTAGTCCAGTTTTGCTGGATCCCCCCTGTTACCCATGATAGTCTATCTTCTCCCATCTTTAAATCAGGTCCATTGTGTCACAGTCCCTAAATTGGAAATTTAGGTTTGGAGGAAAGGAAAATAATCCTGTGACTGCAAACAAAAAAAGAAAAATGGAAAAAACTGTGAATATGGATTTGTTTTCCAGTGATTTATGGACCACCAACATGTTCAACATGACACCCAGGAACTTACATGTATCTTTTTTTTTGTTTTAGGTGATGATGTGCCTGGCTCAGCATTTTATGACAACTGGAGAGACAAAGAACATGATGCATGTTCTGAAATCACTGGTAAGGTTTAGTGCAAAGGTTCTACAAAGCAAGCAATTGTTTTGTTTTCCAAGTAAGAAGTAAGTAGTAAGAAAGTTTGTTGAAATTAGAGGTTGTTATTGGATATAGAGCTGCAAGAAGAGTTGGTATTGCTGTATGGGGTAGCTCCATATTTACTTTAGTTGTACTTTGTTTTTTGTTTTGTTTTTTAAATCTTAAAAGGCCAGCCTCTTTTTCCTTATAAATATGAATTGCTACAAGAAAACCTAAACCTTGATCTTACCGCAGGATGTCAGGTCATATACAGTACATCTGATTATGTGAAATACTGCACTTTTAAAACACTTGACTTGCTCTTATTTAAAGGATCTTTATTGCAAAAATCTATTTTATGTACTGCATATACTGTGGAAATGATTTCTAAATTTTATGTAGAAAAAAGGGAAAAGAGATGGTAGCATACAGAAGAGACAACTCTTGATGTAGTGCTAAGAGAACATCTCAACTATACGAACAGAAGTAGCAAATTGGTTTCACCAAAAGTTACCTGGTCTGGTGCCCCACTTCACTTTCCCAATTACTTTGTGTCTGTAGAAACATCCACAGTTTTGTTCTAATATACTGAACAGGTCAGTTCTATCACTTTTTTCAGCAGCTTGGCCTGCGTAAATGTCGAGAAAGATATAAACAACATGAGCCTCTTTTCGACATGCAGTTGAAAATGGCTGCTGACAGCCACTCTCAGTCACCCATCTTCAACCGCAGTTCAACCACAACCTCACTGAATCTCTGTGTCATGTGGTTGAGGGAAGTTTAATGTGGTTGAGGCTGCAGTTTTCAAAAAGTTTTCAGAAGTGGATACTATAGATGAAGACAATTTATTGGCCATCTTGGTCCTCCAGAAGCAATGCACTCCCTTTTAATTGCTTTCCAACCACTCTAAGCATTTGGAGGTGGTTGCAGTCAAGTCAATGGAAGCAGCTGGTCACTCAAGGGTGGCCAAAAGCTGCATTCAGTACTGCAAATGCAACAGCTCTATAAACGTGTAAAATCTTTCTTTGGCTTCCATATCTAGGCCCATCCACAACCCCCTTCTTTTTGAATTCCTTTTAAATACTGTCTCCCCATCATCTTTTTTCCTAGTACACACAAGCAGATCCACTGCAAATTCTGACCAATCAGTATTGGAATAATTGAATTTTCCAAAACACTGCACACATGGGTTTTAGATTTTGCCTTTATGGCCAGTTTTCCCAGATAGAATTTCAATCATATATGCTCAATTGTTGTATGCATAATTTATTTTGGGAATTTTTGAGTGACATCCATGAATATTACATTGAATAATGTAATTCCCTTTAAACTCATTTCATATCTTATCATTTTATTAGAATAAATAAATAAAATAGAAGTGAACATTAGCACATGTACTTTATGGTATTTATTGTAATCATTGTAATCATTTTACATTTAACCTGATGCAAATTTACCTGTTTACATGTCAAAATAATTAAATGTATTGAACAAAAAATTAATCCAGGTAAAGCTTGTAAATTAGATGGTCCTAGCAAAGGTTTGTGCCGGTAGTGGAAGCTTTGGCCTGCTCATTGGTACGTTAATGACCTCACTGACCAGTAAAGAAGATTGGGAGAGGGTGGAGCCAAGCACAACTTTATTGAAAAAGTCACTGCTTACATATATTAGCAGCCTTGCATTAGGTTTTACTAATCATTTAGTATGCTGCTTTTACTGAATGTAATTTGCTCTGCATTTTCATAAAATATTAAGTTTGAATTGCTTGGGTGTGTGGCAAGTTTATTTAAAAAAGTAAAAGCTTCTGACTGGCACTTTTCAGTATTGAATATCACACTGGATCTAACAATTTGGTAGAATATTTATTATGCTTATTGTTTTTCCTTATTCTCTACAATTTTTAGAACAATCACACGGTTTATCACAGACTGGACTGCCTCAACATTCTAATGTCTACCAGGATATCCAGTTAGGATCTGTTAGTGCTAGAGAGACACCACCTCCTATTCCAGATCGTAAGAAGAAACCATCAATGTTACAACAATCTGGTATTGAATTATTTTTTGTATATAGATAGATTTATTGCAAATGCTTTATGTCCTGCTTTGAAAGGGGGACACATACACGGCCTAAAAAAAGGTCCCGTGTATTCCAAATGAATTTAGAAGGCTAGCAAGCTAAGGTTTTGAGTTGTAAAAGGAATTATCTGACAATTTGCTATAGAGTTTAAAATGCCATTTGCTTTAGTTGGTCAGATCTTAGATGAGTAATTTTATGTGCACAAAAATGAGTTTAGCTGACTGCAGGAATATACTGAATGACCAGGTTCAGCAGATTTTGCCTTCCCTGATAGTGCAGGCATATTCCAAGATGACAATGTAGGGAATCATTAGGCTCAAATTGTAAAACAGTGCTTCAGGGAACATGAGACATCATTTTCACACATGGATTGGCCATCAAAACCAGTCCAAACGTAACCCGATAGAGATTTTTGGGATGTGATGAAGAAGACTTTACACAGTGATCTGAATCTCCTATCATCAATAAAAGATGCAAAACTATTTTTTTATTATTATTATTATTATTATTATTTAATGCTTTAGCCCTCTGTATGTAAATCCAGAAACACTGAAAGAGAAGGAGGATGTAAGAGGAATCCAAAGACAATATATGGCTTAGTTACATCAGAACTATATATTTTTTTGAAACTCAGCATGCAGGCAGGTTTTTATTGCGGAAAATGACAGGTGATTCTGCAATAAAATCGGACACTGCTCTGGATGTGCCGGGACTGAATAAACTACCGGGCTCATTCATTGGAGTTTCCTCATCCCGGCCTGGCCAAATGAGATAGTTGAAAACCCAACTCCAGAAAGAAGATGGTGGTGCCCATGATGGCATTGAACAGAGGAGTGCATTTAAAAAATTGTGATCAGGCAGGTAAGATTTTTTTTTATTGCGGAAGGGATATCACCTGTCCCTTTTGCAACAAAGGACCTACCCATATACAGTTTTTAGATATAGTTCTGCTTTACCATGATGACGTCTCTTCTTTCTCTATGGGTTATAAATAGTGGACAATCCAGTGGTAACTCTGTAAGTAAATGCATAGGTGGTTTAGTAATGTGATGATCATTCATAGAACCCTGACCTATGATGTCTACTTTTTTTTTTATTTAGCATTAAGACATATTTATACATTAGGAACATCATGATTTCACAACTTTGTTTCAATATGACGCAGGTATAAGCACATATCAAATATTGTATGTAATGTACGTTATTGTATGATGACTCATTAGGATTGCATAACATAAATCCATTTATTATTTGCTATTGAAAAACACAGAGCCTGAAAAGCAAAACTGTAACTCAACCATGTGTAAAGAATGTTAGCAAATAACATTAATGGTGATTGCATTGTTCCAGGTTTGTAAACCTGGTATTGTTAAATATTTCAGCCTGGTACACACAAGCACATCAACTGCCACTTTAGTGCCCAATTTACAAATTGAGATTTCCAGTCTGTAAATGATTGATCAGAAGCCCCAGGACACTGGACGCGTATACAATCTGCTGCCTTTATAAACATGTTCTTTAAATTATTATGCAAGTTTTTCCCTTGCTGCAACCACAAAAGAATTTTGAGATGTTTATTATTTGGCAGACGGGAGCATACTTACCTCAAGCAGCAGTATGTTAACCATAGCAAATTCCTTTTACTTGTGAGTTTGTCCCTCTCTGCAACCAAAAAAACACAATCAAAAAAACTAAAGTTACAACACATATATTTAGCAATACCAGTTTTAAATAGGCAGTACATTGATAATACAATTACCATTACTTTTATCTTGCTGACATTCTTCACACATGGTTGAGATACGTTTGTTTTTCAGGTTCTATGATTCTATGTAGCAATCAATAAATGGATTTGTGATATTCAATCTTAATGAGTCATTAGGAAATGTATTACATTTCACTGAACTGGTTTACTTTCAGGACAATTGTGTATTTATAGCTTTCTTTATTTCTTTATTCCCTAATTACTTAACCCCCTCACACACTATTGTGCCTGTCACACTCGGAGAGACAGGACCACTAGGGGGCACTATGGCTTGCACAAAGGTGGTGTGAGCCCTGAGAAGGGCCAAGGCGCAGAGTCTAAGCAGTAACCAGGTTTTCTCCCGAGCCTCTGATGGTGAGGATGTTGCGGCGCTGGTTACTGCCAGGTTGAGGTCTTTGGGCACAACAAGGTGGGCAAAGCACGGTACCAAATCACAATGCAGAAGGATAGTCAAGGAAAGCCGGGGTCGAGGCAGGCAGCAAGCAAGAGAGGTCAGGTCACACGCCAGGGGTCAATAGCCTGGGATTCAGGAGACAGACAGCAATGACACTGCAGGCACAGGGAACACAGGAGACACTGGAAGCAACAGGAGGCACAGGAGAAGCAGGGATATCCACGGGCAGACAGGAACAGCACAGGGAAGTTGGCTGGGAACCAACAAACTTGACAATGAAGGATTAACACCGGAGCTGGACACAGGAAACACTAGATTAAGCAGCAGGTGTACAGGAACTAGATCACAGAACTAGGGAGCTCAGCACTATTAACATGTTGCTCGAACACAAAATGGAGTCTGAGAGCTAGCTAAATATCTAGGGCTGGTTAAGAGGCTATTTCCTGATTGGCCAGAAGACGGAGTTTATAAAGTTTGGAAACAGAGGCACGCCCAGCATCAGAACTGCCCACATGCGCAGGGGAGAGATGCCTGTGCTTTAGTGGGGAACAGGTAAGTGTGACAGTGCCTATCATATCTTGGCCAATGTTTCTTACACTTTACATGTTTTATGTTTTTTAGTATACTGCTCTACAGGTGTCAACACACATTTATCCGGTACCATTCCTTAATATATTCTAGGTGAAATCGATCCTGATTTAGCACTTTATGACAACTTTAGCTGTAAAGCAGATTCGGCATCACCAGGTAAATTTTTATTTATCACTATTGACAAACCCAGAATCCAAACTTTAGAAGAGCTGAGCTGCTTAATATGATAAAGTAGCTTGGAACTAACCTTTTCTTATTCTGTTCACTTTTCAGAGCTACCACAGGAGTTATCACATAATACACTGTCTCTGCAAACAAATGTTTACCAGGGTTTACAGTTACCACCATCTCCAAACCCAGGGAGTAAGACACCGCCTCCCATTCCTGTACGCAAGCACAAGCTTTTGTCTACTCATACAGGTAGAGTGACTTTGTTTAGTGTTTGGTTATCTTCACTCTCTTATATGTTTTTTTGGAATCTAGTAACATAAGGTGACCATCACTGGCAGCCTTCATATTTTTCCAAGGTCAGGTTGCGTTTGATGGATTGAGGTTGTCTAGTAGAATGAATGAAGATAACACAGCAGAGGCATGTTCACTGTAATGCATGTTGATATCTAAAAAAAACAAAACAATACTTTTTAAAATAAACAACAAACAAATAAAAATGTCATAGAAACCATAGAAGGATAAAAAATGTGTATAGAATGAAAATCTACAGTTCATGGAAAACATGCCAGATTTGGTTCTTGTAACCAAAAAATCTATTTCCAGTTTCTGTATATTTTTATTCACTCCATATTTAGTACAACCACCACTAGGCAATAATTAAAAAGATATATTTCAATCAAAGCTCTGGATAGCAGTAAAACCTGGTGGGGCTATTCTCATTCCCCACAAGAAAAATGTTTTGGCTAGATATACACTATATTAGAAAAAGAATATTTAAATATCAGGCATGTGTATTTTTACTTGAATTCCTAAAAAAGGTAAATCACCCTATAGGGGCTTATAGTCTCATACGTTTCCTGATTTAGACCTTCTCACCAAATGCCATGTAAAGTGACCTCACAGGACAGAAAAACCTGAAACAAATGTACAAAAAAATGCATGAATATTATGTGGCAATTTTACATAGTGTATCATATTAGGTGTGTTTGGACATAATAAGTAACCAGATACATCTTTTTTCTCCTATCTTCTAGTCATATGTACACCATCAGCATCAAACAGCCTGCTTCCTTTTTCTAAAAGATGTGAAAATGGGCAGATGTCCACTACCTCTAGTATAAAACAAAAGAACCCTCCACCGATTCCACTTCGAAAAAAGAAGCCATCGGAGAATCTATCTGGTATAGAGAATGTCTGCTTCTAAGATTTCTCTGGTTTGCATTGCTGCTGTTAGATACTGTCTTTGACAATCTAGGTGTCAATCAATACACAATATTTTTTTTTACTTAGCTAATACCAATAAAGGGCCCCAGTGTAGCTGCACAGTCTATATAAATGACATGCCCACTCTTGCAGAACAGTGGTTCCTAAATATGTTGTTTTGATATAGGCATTACCAAATCTGAAGATTATGACTATGTTTATGAAGAATTCCCTAGTCTTGCTGTGAATCCTAACGGTAAGCAGTTAAAAAGATGAAAATGTATTCTTATGTTTGAAGATTTGCAGCAATTCTGTATGATTGGAAGAAGAAATGGTCTTCAAACCCAAAATCAGTAGGGTTGACCCATCCCATCGTTCAATGGTATGTAACCAAAAATGGATGTAACCAAAAGTGGGCCTCAGAGAGGCTGGATTCTGTATTCCAAACCATATGCTCTTGTCATGAAATACTGCAAAAATCCTGAATTGAGGAAGTGAGAAATTCCTTGCTGCTCACTTAAGAGGTTATTACAAATTCTGTGGTAGCTGAGAAGAGCATATGGTTTGGAATACAGTATCCAGCTTCTCTGACACTTACATTTATGGTCGCAAAATACCCCTGAAGAAGTCAATAGGGCGAAATGGGTATGAAAAATTAAGTCATAAGGGGACTAAGTTTGCTGTTAACTAAACTTGCTGTTTACTGTTAGTATTAATGTGTATAGAAATAAGCCATTTTTCCCATGATAAACCAATGGGCAGGGCAATTGACTTTTAATTAATATTTTATTTAAAATATATTTATTTTTAATTAAAATATATTTAATTAATTCATACTTTTTGGTATTATTGCACTCTGTCTAATTGTATGAATTTTGTTTTACTTTTTTCACAATTTATTTGATTTGCCAAAAAAATGCTGTTGTCCCTTTGGTCTCTGTTTTTCTTAACTAACCCCCAAACTCAATTTACCCTACCCCATTCTAGATGTGTAATTACCTACATACTACAGTTTGCCTACTGCAATCTTTATATCCCAAAGCTCAAAACTTCTTTTCTTTGGCTGCAGTTGTGCAGATCCCAATAGACTTTTTTTATGGTGCCCTCTTCCAACTCAGTCTATGGAGATCAGCAACACAATCAAGGCCAGTGAAATGAAGAAGGGTGTAGGATACAGGTAAAAATACATCTGTGGCAGGGTAGAACAGGTTATTGTGGAAGAGGGGGTGGTACAAAGGATTTTTAAACTTTGTATGTAAGCGTATGTATGTAGTTTATTTAAAAAAAATGATATCTTAACTGACAACTTGGTCCTCAATGTTATCTTGAATGTAGCGTAATTATTTTTAAATCTTTTCCTCATCACAGTTATACCTGCAATTTCTGTAGACTCTGACAATTCAGTAAATAGTTTTTATCTGGATGTGCTACCGGCACATCCTATGGAACTGGAAAAGCAAAGGACACCATCTCCAACTCCTAACCATTCATTGGCTTCATCACCAGGTACAATCGGACTTCCCATTGCTATGTGGAATACACTGGCTGTCTGACATACAGTACAGGCAGAACTATATTCTATGCAGAGGATTAAGACTGCTGTACTATTAGCTTAAACTGCATCAGTTTAAAATTTGCAATAAAATATAATAATTGAATACTGGATTTACCCTCACAAACACAAAAAATGCTGTGAATATTTGTCTTTGGTGTGTTTTTGGTTTGATGTCTGTTGTTAGAGTGAATTTGTTACATTCCTTGCATGAGTTGTAAATGTTTCTACCTAAATGGAGTAACTAAAAGAATCCATGTCTGCTGGCATTATATCTGGTTTTAACAGAGTACATATGCATTTCACTCCATTTAATTTACACTTCCTGCAATGCAGTCCTTTGCAGTCCTTCTTAACCACAAAGTATATTTAACAAGTACAATCGGGGTAAATATGTAACATTTTAAGTTAATATTGATGTTAAATTGGTAATAAATGAAAAAAAATTGATCAGTGTTAATGTTTTAAATGCAGCTAATTGAGTTGCAGTTCTTCACCATGGTGGTGCTTTTTTGCTCCTTCCGGTAACACAAGTCCAATGATTTGACCAACCCATTGAAAGCTCTCTGATAATGATGTTTAACCATTATTGAATATTCTTGTCTACCTCTAATGCCTCACTTATAAACCCTACATTTATTATAATTACAAAGATATAGAAGATAAACTATTTAAATGTAGGGTACATCAAAACATCACAATCAAAACTAAAAGGCAAAGATTGCAGTAATACCTGACAATATACAACGTATTTCTTCAAAACAGGACGAGCACTAGATTCCCTGATGTACACCCCTCCCTTAACTTGTATAACAATCATTCTTGGATCCTTCCTCATAGATCCATGAATGACATTGGGTGACCGATGTATACATGTCAAATTCTCGCCTGAGACAAGCACATCTGTACGTCTCATACGATAAAATCATCTGACATGTGTACATAGCCTAAGCAATCTACCGTGTTTATGAGGTCATAAGAGCACAAGGAATGACACTGTACTTGTTGCAGAAGATTTTTTTATAGCCTTTAACCAAATAATCTTTTGCCTCACATCTTTGTTTGTTAAATGAGTAAAAGTTCAAAGTGTTTATAGGTTTGTAAGCATATATAAGTTAACATACCTATAAAAATTCTAATTATTTATGGTAAAGCTGAACTCTAGGCAGATATAGAAGACACAAATAAATTACGCTCTGCAAAAATTAGTAAATATATGCATCAATAAATGTATTTTTGGTGTATGTTTAAACTTGATTAGCTTCTAATAGTCCTTGGTTAGCAATGAGAAGATGCACCATAAGAAATAGTTTATATGCTGACATGGAGTAAGCTAATAGGAGGAAAAAGGAAAGTGATAGAGTGAAGGGCTATCAGTGAACTCCTGCATTTACTGCCCAGCCACAACATGGGGCAGGTTCAGAACAGTCTGGGCTCAGAGGAGATGGGTTGAATGACACTACCTATCAGATTGAAGACGTCTTGTAACAGAAAAGTACTGAGTGGAGCACTAAATATTGCGTTAGCAGCTGATTTTTTTTTCTTTAAATGGATTTTATTCTTATCTTGTTATTTTTTGGATGGAATTCTACTATATATATTTCTTAACTGTGATTACAGTTGTTGTGTCAGTTACTTACTACCACTATTATTTCTTGTAGGCCTTCCTGCAGAGCAAAGATTGCCAGCTAACTGTAATATACTACTTCTAAATGTTGGCAAGATGGTAGATGATCCAGGTAAGTGGATAAGGAGTAACAATAGCCACACACACAGTATTGATGCAATTTCAACATTATTCAACCAAATTTTTACATAATAACAAAAATGACCAAATGGAAGAGTTTTATCTGAATCTTGAAATGATCGAATGTTGGTGGTAGGCTGCTTTGATCATTTGGTTGTTTTTATAACCAGACTAATTGAAGTTACCCAACAGTTTCTGTGCCTATGCCTAGTAAAAGAACACAAAAGCAATGAAGTTTGAATGTTAGGGGGTTATTTTTGCAGGGACAGTTTTACACAAAATAAAGTCTTGTGCACAGAATTCATGTTCCCTGCATTCCTTCTAATCTGTCAACTGGGGCCATAGAACATGTAGGGCCCCTGAACAATAACCCAGTTTTCCCTTCCCTAACACTGGCCCTGAATCCATAGGAATCCCAAGAAGCAGAAAAATAGATCACTTTTCAAAGCAGACAATGAGTAAAGAAAAAAATTATTTTGGGTATTAGTAGCCACACCTTTCACTGTGGCTCCCTGACAGCTACTAAATTTAGGTTATTTTTATTTTATTAGCTGATCTACTTTGATCTTTTGGCTTCTTGGCCAATAACAGGTCTATGAGTACACATCTGTTTTTTCCCTCCTGCCCTTCTTTGTCTAATAAAAATTCAGTTTGTATGTACACAGTACACATATGTATGCACAGAAAACTGAGAAGCATACTTTGGATATACCATACACATCTGCCATGAGATCAATGTAATTGGATCTGATTCAGGTCCGCTGTATGGTTTTCTACCATTTTAAGACATTTGACTGCAGACTCCAGTGGGTTGCTCAGCCTCAGGAATGATGGTCATATTCTAATTTTTAAGTTTACAGATTCTTTTTTACTCTATAGGGCAGTATTTCTCAACCAGCATGCCATGGAACCCTAGAGTTCCTCCAGAGGTTGCTAGAGTTCCTTGAGCATCTAGCAGTTTGTGCCTCAGATTTACATCTTTTTGGCTATTCATAAGGATGTCATTGCTCCAACTGGCGAGCAATGTAAGAGGCATTCTTCCCACTGACAACCATGCTAAAATACTGTAAGCTCCAGATATAGTAATATTAGCAGGAATTTTCTGAAGAACTGAAAGTTATGTCAAGGGTTTCCCTGTATTAAAAATGGCTGGAAAGTCTGGTAGAAACAACAGTGGCCCTTATATAAATTTTATAGATATAAATGTGTGATGGTATATGCTAGCAATGATTTATGGTTGGAGCCTGTCGCTGATATTCATTATATCATATTTTTTTTTTTTTTTTTTTTAGGCATAAAAAATATTGGATTTCCATTATTGTGCATCACTTGTTCTGCTGCATTTTCTGAGTTCAGTCATTTGGAAGACAAGGTACCACAACATTCCAATTGTTGTAAAAACAGTTCTGTTTTTAAAATGTAGATGGAAACAGTAAAATCAAGTCAAGCTAGTAATGTGAGGTGGCCACATTCCTATGTAGAACAAATACAAAATATAGCTTATATTTTAAAACCGAAATTGGAACTTTAAGTTGGCCTACCAATATCAACACTAAGGTTTAAACTGTAATGCTTTTTTAGTGAAACAATACTAAAAGACATAGTGTATACCAATAAAGTATAGAATGCCATGCACCACAGCAAACATAGCAAACAGCATGAATGCAAGGCAACAAAGGATCACAAATAAGTTGTACTCCTATGGAAAAAAACTGGTCTCCAAAGCCTCCATGGACCTTTAATGTCACTTTTTGTGGTCTACAATGAATAACATTGTACACATATACAAAATCCAATTTATTTCAGATTAGTAGCCTTTGGCTATGGTGATACATTAGTTTCTTTTTTAGTTTTTTTTCCTTATTTTCTTACTGTGATCCTGCAAATACCAGACCTCCTGCCTTAGAGTAACAATTCATCCTCATAACACTATACCTGGTAGCATTATCATAGATTTCTCTCCATTTTTGGACTTCAGGACCTCCCTTGCTCATGATCTCCATGGGAGGGAATTGTTCCGCAATTTCTGGGTATAAGCTGAATTTAGGTGATAACACTAATTGACACTAACACTTATTGAGTTAACACAATTTTGTCAAACTTATAAAAGAAAATTCTACTAAATGTTTAGCAGACCAAACAGGAGCAAATATAGGCAGTTTATTGTTAAGATTGCATACAATTTATAAGTGTATGAAACTGTCATATTTATAAAGTTCTACACTGCCGTCTTATGGTAGCATTTAGTAATTCAAGTTTACCTTGTAACTCTACTTCCTTTTCTAAGCCAAGAAAAAGTCTCTGCTTCATTATTAATATCCAGTATTTTAATAGTGCCAACATATTACGTAGCGCTTTACAACGTCCATAGTCATGTCACTAACTGTCCTTCAAAAGGGCTTACAATCAAATATCCCCCCATAGTCATATGTCATTAACACAGACTAAGGTCAATTTGGGGAAGCCAATTAGCATAATGGCATGTTTTTGGAAAAATGTAAATGTTAATATTCTAACAGCTTTCAGCTCATTCACTGTTCCAAAAAAAATATGTAAATTTTCTTGTGATTGCAAAAACACTGTTAATGGCCAAAAAACATAGAACCCCATTGCAACTGCAGTGGGCTAACCATTGTCACTTGTATTCATGGAAGTAGATAGCTAGAGCATGAAAGTCCATTTCTCATGTTGCATTACAGCCAATAACTACAATTACTAATATATCAGCTCACAAAGCTGCTTTGGAGTATTTATCCGGGGGCTGGCACAAGTGGTCATTATCTTCTAGGCACATATCTTTACTTCCCAAACTAAACGAGCATAACCAACAATAGGATTTTGAGGATTCAACTCGGTAAGTGGGACTTTATAGGCCAATTACATTCAATTATCACATATATATCAATATTTTATTTAAATACCATTAAACACATAACATGTAAAACTCATAAAAAATGTGCAACTAACACAATCACATATTTCTGTCTGGGTTGCCCAATCCTAGGGGCATACGCTGCTGATTTTCTACGTGTTTCACGGAATCAATCTGCTTCTTCAGGAAAGAGGGACAGAAATATCTACAATTTAAAACAATAAATTCATCCATCAGAACATCTCAGTTTACCAAATATAGTTAATTTTAAAAATTTATTTTAAATGTGGAAGTACCTGATTCCTGTGGCACACAAAGCCCCACCTCAATAGGTGAGTACAGGTAAGGACAGCAGTGATATGGGTTAAGAATCAAGAGTCAAGTTCATTATCTAATAACATAAAATGGGATATTAAGTTTAGGTTGCATTTATCATAATTACATAGTACACAGTACATAGTAGGTTGAAAACTAGGAAAATAAACATATCGCCGATTTAAACCCTATACGACATAGTTGGTTCAGAGGAAGGCAAAAAAAAAAACCGCTGGTACAATTTGGTTCAAAATTCCTTCCTGATTCCATGAGGCCGACAGATGTTCCCTGGATCAACAGTCACTATTATTTTTACTTTAAAGCCTTAATACCCAGTTATATTTTGTGCTTCTAGAAATCATCCAGCTTTTTCTTAATTTAATCTATAGTACTTATATTATATCATGGGTATTACCCATGATTCAAATCAATTATGATAAATGCAACCTAAACTTACTATCCCATCTTTCCATGCTGCTTTATCACTTCTTTAACAGTCTCCTTTAGTTTTCAACATTACAAAACAAGTCTGTTTAAATGTGGCTAACCACTAATAGATATACGATGACCTGGATAAATGAGAACCTTCACAGATATGTTTGAAAAATTCTGATTTTCTGCTACAACTTGATTCTTGTTTTTTATTGTTACAGTACTAAAATACTAATTTCTTTTCTCATTAACCATACAAATAACTGTTGCTTGATTTCTTTTGTACATAAAATGGTAATCTTGTCTTTACAGGGTACTGATCTTGTTTTAGAGACATGGACCTGTGATTTCTGTAATACAGTCAATGTCATCACTGAACGTGCAGAGCTTAGTTGTACAGGAGGTGATCAGCTTTATCTGCAGGAAACACAGTTTGGTAATGTGTACAGCACAGATGAAGACACCATGCTGATATTCTGCATTGACATATCAGGAAGTATGAGTGTGACCATGGAGGCAAGTTACAAAAAGTCATGTATTTCTGTTGATTTGATCTGATCAGTGGAGGGATTTTTCTTAACAAATAAAGTTCATATATTGTATTAAAAAAAGACTTAATGTGCAACCTCACTAAAACGTTTTTATGCATGGTATAGGGGAAGAATTAATCATTTGCTGGGTCTTTATTGCTGAAGAGTACTCCAGTGCAGTCTCTTCCCAATCCCATATCCTAGGTGGCATTTGGTTTTAGCTATGAGTTGAGTTTTTACAGCCTCCTCTTGGATATGTCCCTTTTGAATACAGTATTCATACAAACAAAAATGCACCAATTTTGGGAATGAAGGATGTAAATAAGTATGTTTTTTAGTATGGGAGGGTGCTTTGGAGTTTTTGGTTCCTGGCTGGAGGTTACGTTTTTAGGGCAAAGAGAGGTCACAAAGGTGTTCAGGGGAAAGGGAATGCTTTTTCCTTTCTTTTGTCCCATGTCCATAGTGGGCATTAACCCATACAAATGCAAGTACTTAACCATTAATACTACAAGTAGCCATTATCAACTGCATATCCATGGGTTTGATCAACATGGCACATTTGTAATTATTTTGTGTTTCAAAGTGTTGAAGAGAGTGGACACAAACCACACTATTCACCTGCTGATGAAACCTCGACCAGTCTGTACAAGTATAAGGACACTCACTGTATATAAGCATTCTATATCAGAATTGACAAGCTCTATTCTACAACACTAGAAATCAGAACCATAGGGCCAATTTTATGTATGCTTTAGAATTTTTTTTACAAACCTGTTGATCTGAATGTTTATTAATTTCAGTGTCCTAAAATATCAAAGCCATAAACAGTGAGGCAACTAACAATTTCAGAAAGTTACCAGCAATGACAGTCTATTTCTGTTTATTTCTTAGCAAAAAATGATCTATAACAAACGAAGAACAGAAATTTGGTTCAATTTTATGAGACTATGTCTTCTTTTATCGTAGGTGTCACAAGATCATCCCAATAATTGTGATAACCACAATATCTACCAATCAAGAATGGAGGTAAAAAGAGACAAAAGTGATCTCATTTATCATTTATGTCCTGGAAATTGTTTGTGTTACCCAAACAGCAGAGTTCTCCCTCCATCCTTCCTCTCATACTGCACCTGAAGATAAAAAGAAGAATTACGTTGAGTAGCACAATTTAAAACTTCAGATATTTTGATAACTAATGTAATAATATTTAAAATGCAGTTGTATTTTGGCCCTGATCATTGTTATAAAAACTAATGACATCTAAGAATTGGTTACAGAAGCTGTTGAAGAGTTATTTATTTTTTCGTTACAGAAAATTAAAGGGTATTGTCACTCTTATGTCATCATTCAGCTGATATACACCAATGTACGCCATGCCATTTTTCGAGAGTGTTCACCGGCATAAGGCCCTTCTTAAGACTTTGGAAGCAAATTTAGGCTAGGACCCTTTCCCACTGCCTATATGCATGGATTCATTTCTATCTAGCTGTCATTTTAATAAATGTGTGCTTTACCTGGCTAGTAATTTATAGGGGTTGGGGAGCTTAATTTGGTCTTTCAAAGGGGCTACTTGAATAGCATGTTCCTTTTAGGCTTAGACATGAGATCCTGTAGACATCCCTATATAGTAAGATAAAAAAAGACAGTTTAAAACAACAAGTGTGATGTTTTACCATATTTGTGATTCATCTGTATTGGAATTACATTGTTTGTTGTGTTTGATTCTCTTTCAGGCTGTGAAATCTGGATTAAGTGAAACACTTGATCTTCTTTACAGACAACATCCTAGAAAGAGAGTGGCACTGGTAACATTCAGTGACCAGGTATGTTTACAAAGCAAAATATTTTGTGCTGGAGTATAAAAAATATGCAAAATCATTAAAAGAGATAGCTGGGTCTCTATATAGATAAAGATCTCAAACAGTGCAAAATTGCTCAGGATGTCAGTTTTGTTACAAGAGATGGGTGATTTACCGCGCCTCAAAGAATCCGAAAGGTCCATTTGCCATTTTCTGTTGCTAAACAATTATGCAGCACATTTAGGCAATTCTGCGGGCAATTGGAAAGGGCAAAACTCCTAATTGGTGCATCTTTTATGTGATTTTCAGCTAAATCAACAAAATGCATGTTCAAAGGTAACACATGTAAAACTTGCCTATACATGGATCTTATCTAAAACTTGCAAATGTGATTGGGGCCTAAACTACAAAAACATTCTGCAGCGTAGTTGTTGCTGTAGCAGTGCAAGTGTTCATAAGTATTCTTTTAAAATGTGTTGTTAAAATGCATTTGTGTTTTAATAGCCAACACTTTTGTGTAGCTTTTGACACAAACACAAATTAATTCATTAGAATGGTAAAAACAGCATTTGACATAAAAATTCTGAATTGACCTGCTTTGTCTGCAGTTTAAATGTACCTCTATAGGACATATTGGGCCTAATTTATCAATGAAATCCGCGCTCGCTGGTCGCGCGTACTTTCGCGCCGTTATATCAAGCCGGTTTACCACGGGCTGGAGTCATATGCGCTCGTTCAGTCGCATCTCACTGCCAAGCCGGATGCTTGCCTTCATAACAAAATGGGCAATAGGGGTCGCACATCCGCCAATTAAGGCGTAAAGCTGCCGGAGATGCGCGGCTCCGGCCGCGAGCTCTTTCAGTTGCTGAATTGTGCGACGGCGTATGATTTCGGATCGTGAATACGAATGCGCGAGCGAGCTTCCGATTTTGCTTGATGAATCAGCCTCCCCGTGTCAAAGAATTGCAACATAATGCAAAGCAGGTCAAGCCACTGCACTGCTTAATGACAGTCAATAGGGTTTGATGACCTGCATTTGAAGTGCATATGTAGTAATACAATACCTATGAACATTTATTCCATAATTTCACGAGATAGTTTGTTCGCTGTACCTAAGTAAAACTTAGAACTGACTTGCTCAATGTTTATGCATCATTGCATGGGTAGATAGATATTCAAGAATGTATTTGAACTTGCATACTTCTCTTTTTCTGGAATCTGATGGATTATCACTGAAAATACCTCTGTTTTGTTCCGCTGCCTTTGATGTGAGCTAATGTGTATATGATGGCATTTTTTTGCCAGGTGAAGATATATGGGGATGGCACTATGGAGCCACAGGTGTTGGAAGACTGTGAGCTTCTAGACACTGATTACCTGAAATCACAAGGAGAGAACCAGCCAATGCCTCGAACATTAGAAGAAACTCTGCATGTGCTAAAAGCCAGAATTGAATGGTAATGTTGCTAATTTTGTAATAAAAAGGCCAGTGAACCAGAAAAAGATCAATGTCTTACTGATTTACCATGTTAACAGGTATTTAAAATACAGGCAGAGAAATGTCTATGTGTTTAGGAATAATCCATCTTACTGAATTGTGATGCATCCTGTATGGGGGAATTTTTATCACACATTCAAAGAGCCAAAATGACAAACACAGACATTGGAAAATATATATTTTATAAACCCTACAAAGGGCATCCTAGTGCCAAAAAGAGCATGCTTGTCTATTCTTTACCAATATAAAGTGCATTATTGGTTGGTAGACAAAGTTGAGCTAATCATCCCCAGCTCAATTACCCTGTTCTAAATGCTTTGGAGGCACAGGTAGTATTTAGAAGCTAAATGAAAAACTTCACAGAGAACTCTTGGATTTTTGAAAGGTAAAAACATAAAAAAATAAACAAAAAAAAACAAAGCACTCTTGGGGTTTAAAAGTAATGATTACTGAGCAGGAAGTCAGTTGATTTTACTGACTGATACATACAGTATAACCTCACAAATTTTCAATAGTATGCATGAATGCCATGAAAGTCTCATTTATGTTTTTTATGGTCCTTTTTCATCACAATCAAGGACAATCATCAGTCAACTTGTAAAGAGATATCATAAATTCATTCTAGCCAGTGCCTGGACTGGATTTTTACTCATATATAGGCTGTACCTTTTCCTTTGTCTGAATTAGGATATGTTCTTTTTAGTAAGTTAAAGCTATAAATATGCTTTAATTAAAAGTATTTGTTTATTTATTAATTACAGCCTGAAAGAAACAGGGGCTACAGCGCTGGGTCCTGCAGCTTTGTTGTCTATAGCAATGGCCTCCAAGAGACCAGGATCTAAGGCAAGTGAGTCATAATTAGAACCAGTCGCAGATAAGGTGCATGTGACAATGGGTTTCTGTGCATATCAATCTTCACCTGCAAAAACAGCTTGAAGCAGGTAAAGTGCAGCTGAGAAGGAGGTCAAATGCATTTGTCAATGAATGATCCTAGTCTCTAAAATTGAAGTCAAACTGTATGATGAACATAAGCCTAAAGCTGGTTAAATGAAAGTGTAGGCTCTGACCTGTGTAAACTTTTCCTATACCTGTGTTTCCCCTAACTTATATTTATTATATATTTTTTGACTTATCTCTGTTGTTCCTCAGGTAATTATTTGTACAGATGGTCGAGCAAACACAGATTTGGGAAACCTGGAGGATATAACTGAAGAGTATGTCTACCTGTCTTCCAAGTTATACTACAGCAATCTGGGAGATATGGCTGTTCAGCACAGGTTAGACATTATCTTCTGCATACCACAAGAATAAGTATACCACAAGTTACTTCTATTTGTGAATGCTATCTTTCTTTCATGTTTGGGACCAGTGGAACAGGGGTCACAGAGGTCTTGAATGGGACAGACACCCTACACCATGGGGCTTCTCATGACCACTGCCTGGCCACTAAGTGTTGGACACAAGTTCAGAAGAGGAGGTCATCTACCACTGGCTTCTTTTTCCTGGCTATGAATTAGATCAGGGGTCGGCAATGTTTTATGGCCACTAGGCCATTTATGGGGTGGGAGGGAGCACACTAGACCGGACCCGCCCTACTGGCCCCACCCACCACCAGGGAACGCCCCCTGAAGTAAAAACCCTCTCCTCCATATGCCGTGGGTTGCCGGCTGGCATTAGGCCGGATCGGCCAGGGGACGTTAGGCCGGAACAAACTAACGACTAGGCCGTATCTGGCCTAAAGGCCAGAGTTTGCCGACCCCTGAATTAGATGTGTCATCTGTCATAGTCAAGCAAGGGAAGACAGCAGTCGAAGATCTCCTCTGTCATCTCCGTTTCAAAGTAATCAGCTATGAAATTTACACATATGGGTGAACTGGTGAGGGTCAACACTAACTGCTGGGGTCTTGGGGGTTCCTGATTTAAATGTAATATTTTCATGTAAATGGGGGGTACTGGTGTACAAGGTGGTGTTCTAATGTAAAGTAGGGGGTTTGATGTAAAAGTGGGTTGTAAAGGGTGGTGGTGGGGGGGGGGTTGACTGTTAATGTGAAGTGTATAAGTCTGGTTTAAAGAACACCCTAATGTAATGGTTGGCTCCTAACGTATGGTGCACATACGTTAGGGCTCCCACAATCACCTTGAGCTGGAACAGGTAAAATGTATATATAACTGAAGCATTACACTGTTATACTACAGTTTGGATACTCATCCAATTTTTTAATCAAATAAATGCTCAGCCAATGTAGTTTTTTAGAGCTTGAAGAATGGGAAGTAATGTGTGTAGGTTTGGTAGTAAAAAATCAAATTACTATTAATGAAATAGTTTTTGCACAGATAGTTTTATTAAATGAGAGGTTATAAACATCTATCTATTGGACAGCTTTCTGGCCATCTCAAGGGCCCATAAAAACAATTTTACCTGGATACACTTATGATCGATAATTATTTTTTTATTATTGAGCTTCATTCTGGTTGTGCATTTTAATATCAGACATAGACACTTTGTATTTTATAAAATATAGAGATGAGGTAGCAAGTATTCCTCCTTTAACATTCCTGGCTTAACATAGTTAATAACCCATTCAGCCCATATTGTAACCTGCAATTTATATACAGTGTTATTTTCTAAGTTGGGCCTGAATCCTATTGCATTGTAAATTTGCAAAAAAAGCATTTAGGTCAACTCCATATATCAACTTGTCTTTGTCTTGGTAGTGTGGTGGTGTCTGTGGTGACAATAGAAGGAACAGACTGCAGACTGCCTGAACTGGGACAACTTGCCGATAAGACAGGAGGAAAGGTATGCAATGTGCAGTGCAGAGGTATTATATTATGTATATAATAGAATACTGCATTTACATCAGTGGAGCATGTAGACCTTTGACCAAAGTTGTCCTAGCCATTTCACATTTATTAGGCTGTCATAACACACTAACATATTTTGTTTTGCTGTGTTGCAGTGTTGGTACTTTTATGTACTTTTTACTAAATAAGGGAATTTATCCAACTATTTTATTTTCTGTTTTTCTAAGTCTGTTTCAGACTGTGTTTATTTGCATAGTCAATGTGCTACTGGGCTTTGGTTACTGAATAATTCAATACAAAACAAATGCATTTCATGTCCAAAAGCAGTTTAGAATGTATCAAAAACTGATGAGTTGATGACAGTTGCAGGATATGAACCCATGCAGGTGGTTAGATAGCTGTGTTCAGACTATTTTATGTAGAGGAGGGAGCGACCATAAGGTTTTAAGGGGTTCACAGAAACTACTTTCACAGAAAAGTAGGTAAAAGCACTGGTTATTTAGCAATTTAAATATTTTAATAATGAAATTATCATTTTTAACTGGTAGTGGTATTTATTGTTTTTTTTTTTTTAAATTTTTAAACCTAGGTTATCCCTTTAACTATGTTAATGAAAAACAAATCATCTAAACATAAAACGCAATATATTGTGCCTATATTATTCCACTGTAAATCAATGAGAGTTTAAAAGTGGCTAACACAGACATTCCTAACTTTTTTGTTTACCCATGGGGAACCCTTCAAATCATTTTCAGGTGTCAGGGAACCTTGAGCTAAAGCCAATTTATTGCAGATCAGTGAGAACAAGGGCTTCCTAAATTTATGGCCAGTGGAAAGAATGCCCCCTTTAAAGTGTTAACTAAAATACTACCCTTACAGACTACCAAAAACATTATTAGAGTCTTGCTGGCTCTACCAAGTGGTGTAGGCCCCAGAATTTTGCAGACATCATCAAATGGTAGGTCAATCAGCCATAGTTCAAAAAAACCCACATAGACTCTGGAGGAACCCTGATTGAAAAAGGCTGACCTGGTGTGTCTTTTTAGGTGGAACCTGCCATAACTCTGTTCTCATTTTTCCTCTGTTTTCACTAGGTAAATATTGTGCATCCTTTGAATTTGGCAAAAGAGTTCCAGTCTATCCTGGATGAACAAATTAATGCTACTGATGTGGAAGTCAAGGTTTATCTGCCCCATTCCATGTAAGTAAAACTGTGCTGCAATGGGAATGGTGTTAAAGAGCTGAAATATGTAGCATCCTTTTTGGCATTTACGCCATTCTCTAGAACCAATTATCTTTTCTATGTTACACTATCATCTACTATAATGTTTTTAAATGATAATAAAACACAAATTTTTACTATAACAAAAGTTTAATTCAGCAAATCTCTGCTTTTAGTACCACATTTTCTGACTTAATAGGGGGTTCTGTTTTTACAAAATAAAATGTAATATACTTCTAAACACACTAACACATGTAAAAGAATTCCGACAAGAATGCCCTGGGATAAAACTTCTGTTCCCCTTTAGTATACTCAGATAATTATTTTAGACTGTCATTTAATTAATTCAAGACTATTCATTTTAAAAATGTTGTTTCATACACTGAAAGGAAAAAGTAGAGAGAAAGAGAAGCTTTTTTGGCAAAATTGCAACTACTGATAAAACATAAAGTTTATTCATACACAAATAAGTTTCTATAAAAGATTTTTAAGAACACATTACACGTTCATGGTAAGCCTATTTTTTAACAAAGTTGCAGTTGCACACAAAACATCAAATGACAAAGTTTGTCAGTTGGGTCTCCTATGTGACGCGTTTCGTCTATTTGGCTTCCTCAGGGGATACAGAGAATCGTGCAACAAAGTATCAGTTCACAATGGTTCAGATTGGTGATGCCAAGTTAGTTAAATGAAAATAATATGGAAGACTTAGGTCCTGACTGCATTGACAAAGGTTTTTGGTCAAATCAGAGGACTGCTTTGAGAAGTAATCATGAATTTTTATTATAATCTTTCAGTAATGTGGAATGAACTTACCTAGCAATGCATGATGTTATAATTGATTACTGGGAGATGTCAAATCCAATATTCTGGCTGGTATACTTTAAACTCAAAAGTCTAATTCTCAAAAAGCTCTCATAGAAGGAAAAAATCCTTTTGTTCGTTGGTGAAGTAGATGAAGCAGCATGTCAGCAAAACATTTTTTTTTTTTTTATGTCTAGCTGCAAACACGCTGCTTCATCCACATTACTGAAAGATTACAATATAAATTCATAATTACTTCTCTATCAAGCAGTCCTCTGATTTGACCAAACACCTTTGTCAATGCAGTCAGGACCTAAGTCTTCCAAATGATTTTTGTTTAACTACCTTGGTATCACCAATCTGAACCATTGTGAGCTGATAATTTGTTCACAATTCTCTGTACCCCCTGAGGAAGCCAAATAGGCGAAACGCGTCAGGTAGGAGACCTAATTGACAAACTTGATCATTTGACGTTCTGTGTGCAACCATAACGTCATTATAGTCATTATGAGGCTTGGCAACTGCCAGATTATTCTGGCTTTAAGAAAGTAAAAAATCATTTCCTGTTTAGGTATACTTTCTATAGTCTATTTCATACACTGAATGCTTATGTAGTTTAGTTTATGTAATATTTCTCTGTTAATCACTAGCTACCTTTTCCTTGTCCAGAGGTTTATTTGCTTGTTTTCTCTTCTTGTATTGAGGCATTTTCTTTATGAGGGACATACGGAGTCTGTTCTGAAAAGAAAACTTGGAAGTATAAGTCCTTATACTGTGTTGTCCACAGAATTTGCTATTCATTCATCCAAGATTAAAGGTGGGATCATGGGCATTTTAACCTTTGAAAACTAAAATGCTTTGAGTAAATTACTATGTTAAGACCTGACAAGGTATATTGGTTAGGTTACCAATCATTTCATACTTTTCTGATAGATCTCTCTACTCCTTTCACGGAGATCCTTCAGGGTCAGAGTGTATGACTGTAAAATTTTAGGTTTCCTTACTATCTAACTTATGTGGGTTCTTGGAGCTAGGGAATGATTTACAAGACACAACCTCATGTCTTACGTAGCTATTTTTTAGCAGGATTATAAAATGAACAGGTTTCATTACCAATATTATAAATATGCAAAAAAGGTCTGATGTAGAATTCCTTTATGCAGTCTTTATTGTTGCCATTATAAATTAACATAAGTCTTTGCAAAATACTTATGGTATAGAAAATGCTAATCCAAATTTTAATGTAATTGTTTCTAATTTTTACAATACATATGTACTCCAATTTTATTTTAAACTAAATATAAATATCACCTAAAGTTTAGTAACATCAATCTATTGTTTTGCCGGTATCAGAAGTGCTGCGTTATTCCCAGATCCCAGTACAGGTGCAGTTAACATTTACCCTTCCGGATGGAAGAACCAGACATCGGATCATCAGCCAGATGAGACCAGTAACTAATGACAGGTAAATCAAACCAGGAGACACCTTTCTGTAACTGTATTTGCAAGGTTATACACATAAATGCTTATTTTCGCATGTGAAATCCTGTACTGTCAACCAGCTCTTAAGATTCAGGCATTGGTAACCCCTATTTATGGGTTTTATATTTCCATTTGCATAAATCATACTCTCTAACTCAAATCCAGGCACAGAAGAGAAATTCAACTTAAACATGTATTTACAATATTACAATGGCAGGTGTGGTTATATTGTTAGTCTACCCTACACTGCTTAGTGTGAGTCCCAAACAAAGGTGAACATTGCAGTGGTGCTGAATGGCTCAGGGTTTCAGTACAGTGGTCACGGTAGCAGACTCGGGCCCTGATTATGTACCTACGGTTTCTGGTGGTACATCAGAATGATGCATCTTAATATAGATTTGGTTTTATACCCTACATATGCCAAAATGTGTGAACTTTTATAGTAGACATCAGACACATGATTAAAATTGTCTTTGAATACCCCGAAAAGAAA
Source organism: Pyxicephalus adspersus (assembly GCF_032062135.1). Classification (NCBI taxonomy): domain Eukaryota; kingdom Metazoa; phylum Chordata; class Amphibia; order Anura; family Pyxicephalidae; genus Pyxicephalus; species Pyxicephalus adspersus. The sequence goes on from NC_092868.1 coordinate 15,341,297, forward strand.
TGTCAATCTACGATGTATACTTGCAGAAAGGGCGACAATAATGGGTCCTCCAGGGGTATGCTAAAGTTACATAGTTACATAGTAGGTTAGGTTGAAAAAAGACATATAAGTTCATCAAGAAATAGGTCCATCAAGTTCAACCACTAGGGAAATAAACATATCCCAGATAAAAAAACCCTATAAGACATAGTTGCTCCAGAGGAAGGTAAAAAAAAACCCTGGTACAATTTGCTTCAACAGGGGAAAAAAAAAGTCCTTCCTGATTCCATGAGGCAGTTGGATGTTCCCTGGATCAACAGTCACTGTTATTTTTACTTTAAAGCCTTAATACCCAGTTATATTCTGTGCTGCTAGGAAAGCATCCAGCTTTTTCTTAAAGCAATCTATAGTAGTTGCTGAAACTACTTCCTAAGTGAGCCGATTCCACATTTTCACAGACCTTACAGTGAAGAATCCCTTCCTTATCCGGAGCTTAAACCTCCTTTCCTCCAGACGCAAAGAGTGCCCTCTTGTTCTTTGTAATGATCTCAAAGTGAATGGGGAAGAGAATTCTCTATATGGACCATTTATATATTTATACAGGGTGATCATATCCCCCCTTATACGTCTCTTCTCAAGGGAGAAAAGATTCAGTTCATCTAATCTCTCCTCATAGCTGAGCTCCTCCATTCCTTTCATTAATTTAGTTGCCCTTCTCTGCACTCTCTCCAATTCCACAATGTCCTTTTTGTGAACTGGTGCCCAAAACTGGACTGCATATTCCAGATGTGGTCTGACCAATGCTTTGTACAGGGGCAGGATTATGTCTCCATCTCTGCAGTCTATTCCTCTACAAGAAAGTACTCTGCTAGCTTTAGATATTGCAGCTTGGCATTGCATGCTGGTATTAAGTCTATAATCTACCAGAACCCCCAGATCATTTTCCATTTCTGACTCCCCCAAATGTATTCCCCCTAGACAGTATGAAGCATGCATGTTGTTAGCTCCCAAGTGCATAACTTTACCTTTATCTATATTAAATGTCATTTGCCACTTGGCTACCCAATCAAACAGTACATCAAGGTCTGCTTGTAGATTATAGACATCCTGTATGGACTTAATTCCATTACATAGTTTGGTGTCATCTGCAAACACAGAAATGGTACTTTTATTCCCAAACACTATATCATTTATGAAGATGTTAAACAGTAAAGGTCCCAACACTGAACCCTGGGGTACAACACTAATAACCTTAGACTATTCAGAGTATGAATCATTAATTACAACTCTCTGGATGCGTTCTTTAAGCCAGTCCTCTATCCATTTACAGACTGACTTTTCTAAACCCATCAACCCTAACTTACATATTTACCGTCTGTGGGGTACTGTGTCAAATGCTTTAGCAAAGTCCAAGTACATTATATCAACTGCTTCAATATTTTAAAATCTAGTTCATGTGGGCCTTCAAATGACATTTAAAGATGACTTATAGTGGAGTAAAATGTATCATCCAGGTTGAATTTTTCATTTGATGAACAATTGTTCCAACCCAGATATTGCGGAAGCTGTCTGCTGTTCACATTTGTGCATGCCTGTGTACCAGGTTCTTGTAATTGTGACAGATATAATAAGGATGCATGTGTGGCTTATCTTCCACTTTTTTCCTCTAGTATTGCTGCTCTAGAAGCCATCGACCTGAATGTCCTACAATCCCACAGTGTTCAATTTTGTGCCCGTCTTGCAATGGAAGGACAAGTTAATGAGGCCACTAAAGTTGCTTTAGAGCTGAAAGAGCTCATAGATCAAGTAATGTAAGTATATGTAACAGTTGTGTTAACTAAATAATATTATCCTTACCTCTTAGCATAGTGAATTATATCTTTGGCAAGGGAATTTTTATTTGGCTTAGTAAATGAAGTGAAACTTTAAAGGGGAAGTAAACTGGGTACAACAAACTCACTCACCTTTACCTTCGAAGAGCCGTCATTCCCTCCAGGTAATCCCGCGTCATCCGAGCGATGTACATACAGTTCTGTTCTGCTCCATATAGAAGGGGGAGAACGGCGCTGTACATAGAGTTCTGTTCTGCTCCATGGAGAGGGGAGGGGGAGAACGACAAAGTGGAATGCTGCTGCGCTTTCTTCCCTTCATTTTTAATACGATTATTCATAATACGTGGATCTGCCAGGATGGATCCATGAATGATGGAATACCGAGCTCTGTACACACACCAGATTCTCGTCTGATAATAGCCTCAGGGCTGATATCAACAAGAATCTGGTGTGTGTACAGTGCTCGTCGTTCATCATTCATGAATCATCTGATGTATGTACGTAGCTTTACACTAGAAAGTGGAGGATTATCAGCTGAACCCAGTCAAGGTACTATTGTTTTGTACTGCAGTCAACAGTTTATATTTTACTACATAAGGAGAGAACAAAGTGATTTCTGCATCACAGTGCCGTTTCTCCTTCATTGTCCCATCACAGAATAGGGATGGTTGGTGACCAAACTAACTTGCTTAGCTACCAGAAAAAGAAAAAAGTGATGTCGCTAAAATTGTTGGAATGTCTGGATAACAAAACCACTAATACATTGGCAGGTTAAGCAGTTTGTGTATTTTAACAGAGTATTTCCTCATTTTCCTTACATTAAGCTTTGAATATGTAAAATGCAATTCATTGCAAAAAAAAATTCAATAATCCCTAAACTTTTTGTGACTTCACAGGAGGCACGAGAAATATGAAGACCAGGGAGTTGTGTATGAAGACTGGGAAAATACTATGGCTCCTATCTATGAAGATTTGCAAATTTATGTACAAGTGAGTACTAAAAGAATAAGACAAATAGGACACATTGAGTATAAAATGGTAGTAATGGGCATATTGAGAGAGATTCTGCAAAAGTAGAATAAATGGGTCGATAAACTACTCAAAGTCAATGTATCCAACAGAGGTCTAAAGGGAGTAATTTCATGGTCACTGAACAAGGCAGCCCTAGGTGTAAATTACCCACAGGTGTCAGCAAGTTAAGCCAAACGTAATTTGGGCTTTAAAGGAGGATTGGGGGGCCTGTGTGGACCTGCAGTAAATGGAAATTCAGGCCAGATATAGTGATAACAACAATGATTTAGCCCATGTTGTCTGAAACAAGCCACCAGGCATTTATAACACTTTCTCAAGTCTAATAACTATCACAATTCTGAGACTCCAGCATGGGTAAATTATGCATTTATAGTATTGCAAAAATGTATTCATTGACATCAATGCTTCATGTGAAATCACGATATATTGTATCATACACCACATTGCACCAGACTTGTACACAATCATTACACTGTATATGCAGTGGTTTCACTGCATTTTCAAGCTCTTTGCCACCTTTTGCACTAGGCTCTAAAAGTGACACTAACAGCTCCAAAATGCTCTTTTGTGTTTCAAGTTGTTGTGTATGTTTATTCTTGGAGTGCTATGCAAAACTCACTTTTCAATATCTTGAATTTTAGGGAGAATTATCAGAGAAGAATACCACAAACACTACCACAGAGGTTCCTGTAGTAAAAGTAAGTGGGATATTTTATAAATGTATTGACATAATAATTAACTTTGTTAGCTCCGATATATCACACAGTGCTTTACAATATCCATAATCATGTCACTTACTGTTCCTCAAAGGGGCTTGCAAACCAATCTTCCTACCATGGTCATATGTCATTATCACAGTCTAAGGCTAATTTTGAGGGGAAGCCAATTAACTTGACTGCATGTTTTGGAATGTGGGAGGAAACCCACGCAAAATGGGGGAACACCTTGCAGATATTGTCCTGGGTGAGATTCAAACCTATAAACCAGCACTGCAAAGGTTAGAGTGCTAGCCACTAAGCCAACTGATACCTGTTATTAGAAATTGTTTAAGTCAGCAAAATGTATAGCGCTTACAACAAAATTCAGAGTTCAATTTTTTCCCTTTCAACATATACCTAAGAAAGCAAATTAATGATTTAAAAATGAAGGTGAATCAGAGAAATGTGAATGTCCTGGGATTCTAAATGTAAAGGTCTACATTGGTTCCTAGTCTGTAATCTGTAATATTATAAATTAAAGTTCCTTTCCATTTTTACCATTTTTACATACCTTTCCTTTTTGGTAGTCCATTTGAATTGAACTACCTTGACCCCCTTTCACTGCCCAAAACTGAATAACATTCCTGGCAGACATGATCAGAGTAGTCTAGATTATTGACCAGGTAAGAAGGCAAAGTTTGCCCTGATGGTTGTATTCTTGTATGATTCAATCCCAATGATGCCAATAAATTACTAAACTAAGTAATGGGCTCTGTAGGGGATAATTATGGCATCAGATCTCTCATGGTTAAGTATAATTTAGTGCATACAAATAAATTAAGTTTTTTCCTAATAAATCCATGCTAAAAGTAGAAAATCAATACTTGATAAATCACATTCCCCATTTAAATCACGTACAATTTTTTGCTTGTAATCACTCAAACACTTCTGTCTAATATATTACTGGTAAGTGTACACAATATCATGCACCTAGTTAAAAAAAAATACATATGGTTAAAAATTATAAATTGTTGTTAAAAATATATGCATGAAGATAGTTCCACAGTTTAAAAATGGCAGGTCCCAATAGACTGACCATGCATATGGTGTCAAGTTGGCCAGCTGCAGCGTGACGCTTTGACAGATTGAGTACACGCATTAGCTATGTCACCCATCACCATGTCTTTCTTTTCTTTAATACGTGCAGTAAGTGCACCATACCTGGACAGCAGGTTAACCCACCAGTATCTTTTTCCTTTAATGGAATAGGACAAGGACTACAAAGCCCCCACAATACCACAGACAACATGCAAATCTAAGCATAGTTTCCTACTGGAAGTTAATTACCCAGAAGTCTAATCACCTATCAGTAATGCAGCTCTAACCTAATCTATTCCACATGATTTTTATACATGTAGTTTTTTTTTTGTTAATACTAAAACTTTTGTAAATGGCACATTAATTCACAATTTCATATTTCAGTCTTTTTCAGATGAAATGGCAAAAATGATATTTCATATGAAGCGGGCCAAGAGCAAAGTACTGAACAGATGGAAACATCAAGCCACATAAAGGACAATACCATTTCCAATACATCCTACATTTCCTTTCCTATCTCAGAAATCTACAAACGATGATGAATTAGATCATTGTGGCTAATGATGTCTTAACATCACAGTTGCATGCATTTGCCTTATTTATTTTTGTGTTTGGCTTCCTTTAGGGGGATAGTGGTTACAGTGTGAGATGGTGAGACTTGGTTAACCGCTGGCAGGTTTGATCAGTCAGTATAAATACCTTTATACTCTACTTCAATATCATTTATTGCCACTGGAACTTGTCTGTAACTAGCGTGTCCTTTCAATAAAAGGTTGCTATAAAAATGTCCAGTAGAGAAAGATTTGGTTGAAACCTAGCCACATTTTCTTCCCTAGAAAACCCGTATTACTCACATCCTGAAGAGTAAAAGCATTCTTTTTGTCAAAAACAAAAAAAAAATTAAGGTCAACTCATAAGGTGAGTTCCAAACAGAAAATATTGTACCCTTAGTGCCCCATTTTTACTAGATCCAAAGAGATCTATAAACGTGTAGATTGTTCATGCATATCTGAAAAATACCTAAAAACAGTGGGTCCTAAATTTTGCACTTTAGTAAAGATTTATGGAAATCTAAGATTTGCAGGAAAATTGTTGTAAACCTCATCATAATAATTATACCTGTATACAGTTATGCTCATTAACTTACTTTTCCCTGGCAAAAATTGTAAAATGTGGATTATTGAGAAAGCATGAGTGATCAGGCCAGAATTATGCTTGATCAATATCATTTATGCTCCATTTATCCTTGAAGTCTTTTGTAATAAATGTGAATAGCTTTTATTTTCTCATGGGAAGGAAAGCAGACCTTTTCCTAGCTAAAAATTTCTAAGCATTTTAAATGCTTTAGTCATTTAGCAGGAACATGCTTAAGATCTTCATGAAGTGGCATAATGAGGATGTGGTTAGGGGATTGTGATAGCTATTATAGCTATTGAGTTGGCTATATGTTTCAGATCACAGAAATGTTGGAAAAGTTAGAGGCACCCCATCCACAGCTTTTTGGCCAAGTGAATGCAATTTTTTCCTCCAATTTGTTGCATTGATCTTTCCATCATTTTTTGACTAATTTCTGTCCCTCTTACATGAAGGGAGAATAACCTTTATGCTCCACAGTATGTTTCTCTTAATGGGCCTCATTAGGCAATTATTTTGTTCCAGAATGTATAAATTCTCTGGATGTTGGGTGGCATATTGTGGTGAGCTTTATGAGTTTCTGGTATGGCAAAATGGATAACATTTTCCAGGTATTGCCAAGAGGTGTATGTATTGAGGTTTACACAGTTTTTCCATACATACACATTTGCAGAAAACACTAAATTGGCTGCAGCACCATAGTAGAAAATAAAATTCTTCTGTGGTGCTGCTATTGCCTTGGGCAGGCACAGTGAGGTTAGGAAATGCATAGAAGCTGCAAATTCGAGTACAGATGTGTTTAGAACATCCTTACTGCATCAGTTTACAATGTCTGTTACAGGTAAAGGAAAAATAAATATTTCTATGAGGCAATCAAGAATGTCTTCCATTTAAAAAAAAAAAAGCCTATAGGATAGGCCAAGTTACTGCAAGACACTGGATTTGCAAATCAGACTACCAATAGACTGGTACATAGAAACAAAGGCACTCAATCAGTCCTACCAATTGAAAATCATTGCTCAGTTGTGGTTACAATTTTAAGGGGGAACTGATTTATTATGTGTAACTGTACTTTGCACATATTTTACAATGGTTTGGCTGAAAGCTGTGCATAACTGTCAGGATAAGGAGCATAAAGAATGCTTATTTGGCAGTTCCTAAAGTTTGGTCTGTGTCCTTATTTTCAGCTAAATGGAATTTATCAGTCATAGTGAAGCATGAAGTTTGTTTTATCTGCCAATTTCACCTGTGCATTGTATATACCATATAAATGTTTCATGTCATGGAACAAACACAATATGGTTGCAAGTTTGACAGAGTAGCGTTTTCACTAGATTTTATTGGGTAGAGGTTTTCAGAATGAGGTTGACACATTAGATGATTATTGTCTTCGATCCATCTCAAAAAATTCCAGTCTGTTCTTTTACATTCAACCTGTGGGGTAGATGGTAGAAACTAGTAGTCACCCCCAACCAAGGCCAGCATTAATTATAAACCGAGTCCAACAACCAGAAAACACAAGCAAAAATTAAGTTGATTTAACACCCTCAAAGGATCATAAAACCCCCACATACAACTCCTTTGTGTCAGTCTACATCTAGTTTGTTTACTCCAGTAAAACTTTTTTGTAATAGTACCAAAATTACCAGACTCCCACTTGCAAGGCATCCCTAAAGCACTGAGAGCGTTAGGCTGATCTACACAGAGGTTTTTAAAAATGCATGTAAACGTTCCTATTGTGCTTATATGCAAGCTTTAAAATGCTGGAAAACACCTATGCCTTTTTTTTTTTAATGCATGTGCATTTTAAGTGCTTATTAATACAAGAAAATGTCCCATTGAAATTATTGGAAGATATATTATATTAGAATGGAAATACAAGGTGCCACTATACACACACACACACACACACACACACACACGATCTAACCCTCAAGATCAAAGAAAACTTGCAGACTACTAGTTATTTGATGTGGTAGCTGCATTTGTTTATTTCATGGGACATGATTGCTCCCCCTGTTGATCAAGTCAATAACATTTTATGGTGATAACTGAACACCACAACAGGCCAATATTGTGCATCATTTTTAGCAGCATATGCAGGTTCCCTGAATGGCACTTTAACAGGTATTGCAGTAGTGTAAACAGGGGGAGTATATAATACACGAAGTTCTTGTAATCTAGAATTGCAGTGTGTCATTTCTATCGTATTTACTAGTTTACTTTAGGCCATCAAAATAGAATGTATGCATATAATCCCAAAGACTTTCATCACACAAAAATGCTATTAATAAGTTGTTTATTTTACAGTATCCAGTAATTCACCCCAAAACCTCCCTGTGTTTTTTGTTTTTTTAATACCATCTGCTGTCTATTAGGAGCATAAAAGTTTAGTCACTGTGCTCTCCAAGGGTCAACTTATCGAAAAGATATTCTCCCATGCCACTTTCTGTTGCCTTCACACGTTTCAGATTTGTAAGGTGGTCTCCCAGAGTCTTTAGGAGTTTCACTTCCTTTTCCAGGTATTCAGACTCCAAGAAATCACACATCTGTAAAAACATACAAGATTATCATGTATTATTTTCTAATGAGAAAGATGCTATCTAGCTTGTTTAGTTCTGCAAATGCCATCATGTCAATTGTCCCGGATTCAGCATTTCAGATCACTAGTCTAGAGCAAGGTTGAGCTGTACACTTGTTTCAGGTAATTTCACATGCACAAAAAATTGCCATTACCCACACCTGCTTGATTTAACTATTTACTATAAATAAAGAAATATACACTACAAAGAGGTTGTATTCTACAGAGACCTGTGTCCGTAGCAAAACAGGAAAAGCTGTCAATTCAGATTTTAGTCATCTTACACCATGACCAAATTTAGGAGATATAGTATACACTAATGCTTCAGCAACCTTGTGATGTGGTTTATATGTCTTGCAAGCCGATTTGTTTTGGTAAGAACTGTGAAAGTTCACAATATTAAGGAAGTATCTCTAGTAACCGTCATTTATCCTGGTGACCACTTCAGACATTTGGTCAAAGGAGCCGGTTTTCAAAGCGATCACCTCTTGTATCCTGAAAGTGAAGGTCTTTCCATAGGACACCAACCAGAAGAAATAAAATACATACAACCTTACAGTTTGACTATTCTTTACACCAGGTTTTTTTCTCAAGTGATATTCTCACCATGTTAGCCAGAATTCAGCATTAAAATGCAGATAAATGGGCTGCATAACAATATTTAAACTTACATGAGGGTCAGCATGCTCTGTGGCAACCTTATGGAGGTCAAGCAATGCCTGGTTTAAACTTTTCTCCAATTTCAGGGCACACTCCATAGCATGTGTTCCATTCACCCATTCATCAGCTTCTGGTTTCTAGAAAAGTACACATTAAAGTGTTAGGACATGCTGTACATTAGACCATCAATTATGAAACCAATTTTTGATACATTCAAATTTAGGTGTCAAAATCTGGTTCAAGATGTAATTTTTTCCCCTCAGAAAGTACGATCAAACCCCAGAGAACCGTACAGTCTTATCATTTTTCAATTATCCAGCCTATTCCCTCAGACACCCTTTTTTCCCCTAAGAATTCCTTTCCCCAGGCAGGTTAAAGTACTACACCATGGTTTGCTGAATATGGAAAAATAGTGCCATGACAGCCATTCCATGATTTGGAACACAGTGGAGGGTCACAAATCCCTCAACCCCTCCCTAAAAGCATATACTCCTCATTCCCATTAGGCTGCCCAAAAATGAAAGATACCAAACACCTGTGGTATGGGTGAGCATGGGACTTTCTCCCTCTCCTACAATGGGAAAGGCACCCATTGCAGTTTTCACTAGTCCCAGGCAAGAGTATATAATCCGCTGGGGAAAGGATATCAACTTTTTGCTTCGCATGTGGAAAGGAACAGGGGGCAAAGCTCCAGTGAACCCAAGACTCATTTTCTACATCCATAGAATTTCTACCCATCACCATTTCTGATCTAACTCCACAGTCTTTTTTTCAGCCGGGATTAAAAAAATTCTACCTTAATATCTTGAAGCACAATGCGTCCTCCTCGCCTGTTCTGGAACTTCAGAAATTCCTCTGCGTGTTTTTGCTTTTTGTCGGATAGTTCACGAAAGAACTTCGAAAACTTTGCCAATGCCACGTCATCCCGGTCAAAGTAAAAACCCTAGAAGCAAGATGTAGATCTAAAAAGGTGCTAAAGCGGAAAAAATATTTCACACAATCTCCTGTAAAGGTAGTGAGAACATGATCACTTTAAAAATAAATAAATACAGCTATAAAGGAACAATACACTAACACAAGTAACAAAAGATATTTTAGTATCACAATTATATGAATTATTCCAAATTAAAGTACAGACATTGTCAATGTTGTTCATAAACATACATTGTGATTCTGTAATCCAAAAGTCCATCCAGCTAGAGAGAATGAAAGGTTTTCTCAAAAATGATCGGGACATTAAAAATGACAAGGAATAAAATATATACAAACTGTTTCAAACATATGTATCTGCATTGACATTCCTAAATTTCTGATCAGTCTAATGAAGTGTGGGCAGCAAATGGCTTAATTTTTCTGTCAGATCACTTTGTGAAGATTATTTTCAGGATAAAAGAGGGGAGAGACCCCCATTTACGTTTTATTGAAATCTTTGCCCCTGCTGGGGAGTTTCATAGACAACACCATATTTCTTTCTGCACATGGTAACTAGGAATTGAAATAAAGAAAAATCACCAGATTTCTAACTTTACCAAGTTCAGATACACCATCTCCCCATTTGTACAGATAACTAAATGGCTGGTGTAAAGTCTAAAGATAGAAAAGAGTAAGCAGAAGGAAACCCTCCTTGGCTTTTAGTGCAATTTAGCACATTTTAACCCTAGCAACCCAGGGGGAACACACACACACACACACCTAAAACCAAAAATACACCAGTCACTATTTATGTGATCTGCTTTGGTTCTGACTGTCTAATAAATTGAATCTGGTTAGAATTAGCCTTCTTTAGCTCCTGTATTAAAGCCAATATAGCAAAGCAATACTCATGGGGCTTCAGGATGCATTTTCCAAGGTTTCAACACCTGTGTTTGGTTTTGTAACACAAATCAGACCTCCTATAATGCTAATTGGGCTGCATGTTGCAGTTTAAACACCCTTCATATAACAGTGAAGGAAATGTATCAAACACATCACATTAGGAAACATGGTCAAAGTCTATTAAGCCTCTGAGAAAGACAGATAAATGTTTGAAAGTGGTCCAATAGCCTGTGACTGGAATTAGGTCAGAGCTGGACTAACAAGCAAAAAATAAAAAAAGAAATTCAACAATTCAAAACAACCTACAAACATCTCAACTATATAATTCTATTGGCACAATACACTAGATAACAAATAAAGAGATCTGACTACAATGTAACAATTGATGCAAAAAAAACCTAAATAATAATTTGGGCTTGATTATGGAAAACTGTCTGCTCGGCTACATTTACTCTAGAACGGTTTCTAGAAACAGTTCCATGTTTTGATAGGCCAGCCCCAAAGAAAGTAAAAGTAGCAGACATATACAATGTGCAGAAAAACTGAGATCATTCTGGCTTGAAAAAAAAGAAAAAAACAAAATGGAAGCTGGTATGGCTATCCTGCCCCACAGTACTCTAGATATGATACACAGCAAGTGGTTCTCACCAAGGACTGGTAGGTATAAGAAGCCTGCAGCTCTAGGTTGACAATGCGGTTGACCCCAGCCTCGCTGTCCTGGTGGTAGTTCTGGCGGATATGAAGGTGATGATGGTGGCTCATTGTGACTTCACAGTGAAAGCAAAGTGTGGCCCAGCAGATACAACACCTCCTGTTCTGTTCAAGCACTGTTGAAGCAAGAACTCAGGCCTTCAGCAGCTTTAGACCATCAGCTGCTGCAACTCTGCTTTATATTGACCTGGGTGGAGCCACCTAAATGTGAAAATTTGGATGAATCTATCTAGGGGGTTGTTAAATATACAGGTGCGGTTATTGCCAAACTCTTTCTAAACATTGTAGGCTGCTGCTTTCATTTTTCCTTCTTAGAATGCCAATTACCTGGTTGGTTTTGACAAGAACAAAAAAAAATACCAGAGTTTTTTTGATTTTTTAATTGCTCATTGTCTGCTATGTGTCTGTGAAATGCTGAAGATGACACAGCCAGGTAACTAGCATTTTCAGAAGGTGGCTAGCAATGAACAACTACTTAGTGAGATCAAAGTCATGATCTGTTCCTGATAGAGCATTGCATTATAGTGTACTCCTACTTGCTCCAACACATGCTAAATGCAATGAACATTTATGTTTTGGGTTTCCATTCATTCCTAATGGCACCCTAAACGCTCCTTGCCAATGTACTGCAGCACAACACATAGCAATGCACAACTAACATTTTTTCAAATTTTATAAAAAAAAAAAAAAAAAAAAAAAAAAAAAAAAAATACAGATACATCAAAGTAAAAAAAATAAGAATAACAGCAGTCAGCAGTCTGCATCAAAGCAAAAACACAATGAAGACTATAATGTAGGTTGACAAAAGTAAATCACAGTACACTGTACTGAGATAGGGCAATAACCAATACTTTGCATTGGATATTCAACAAGCTATAAAGGACCATCCCATAATGTTCCCCTGTACACTCATACTCACACACATACACGCTCATGCAAAATAAAAAAGAAATGGGAGGGGGGGGGGGGGGGATCAGGTAGAGTCCCCACCAGTACTTCTTTTTTGCCACTAGATGTCCTCAGTCTGACTGATTTACCCAACTTTCTTTGGGCCCTTGTCCTGTAAAAAGCCCCATCGTGAGACTGGAAGAAGAATCAGCACAGCTCATCTCTCTCTCACTCTGCCACTTTGTGAGCACATAATCTGAATGGTCTTTGGGCTGCTTCTTATCCTTACACTCAAGCCCTGCTGTACTGGTAAAGCTATAGGCTGATACCAGGTCAAATTCAGGTACTTACACTCCCATTAAAAAAAAGTTGCAGTAATATGTGCCTAATTTACCTACATGGAGTTCAGCTTTGGTTAGTGCTCAAAGCTCGCCCTATTATTATTAAGAATATTATTATTAGGAGGTATGGAAGCTAATAATAATAAACAGTATTTATATAGCACCAACATATTACCCAGCGCTGTACATTAAATATGCAATGCAAATGATAGACAGACACACACTGTGACACAGGAGGAGGAGAGGATCATGCCCCAAAGAGCTTACAATCGAAGTAACCCTACGAGTTACAGTCCTACTGTAATTATTATTAAATTTTACAATGAACTTTAGATTTGCCAAAATTATGTAACATAAGAAGTTAAAACAAAAATACAATTTCTCATTTGTATAAAGCTCCCTATTTGCCATAGTTAGGTCTGTCACTTCTGGTGATCTTCTGGTAAATCTGAAGATCACAGGGTAATATGAGAAACAGTGTTAATGCACCAGAATTTTCATTTTATAATATTCTAATTAAAAAAAAAGAAACTATTACAGCAACTGGGTGTAGTACTCCAACAGTAGGCCGCCTTGGCACTATAGACAAACTCCCACTAGGTTAATCAAGAAATAAATTGGTATCTCGATAGGGATGCATCCACTATACAATATATATATATACTATATTCGCAGTCGTCTTTTAGTATTCCCGGCATGTTTCGCCTAGTCCGGCTTCTTCAGGGGTAATAGCAACTTGTTATAAAGACTAGGTCATACAGTAGTAATCAAAGTTTCATACCAAAAAATATATCACATACAGTTGAAATTCAAAAATCTGGCAACCTCCCGACCTGAGGAGTGCCGTATTTTCAAAAATTCAGTAATTATGAAAGTTATACTTATCTCCACACACAGGTAAGCCTTTCTCTCGCAGCACCCTTAGACATCTGGAACAGTTCCAAGGAGCAGGGACATCTCAGCGTGTATTTAGTATAGCAAGCAAGACCTAACAGTTGTTTCTGCAAACAGTGCCATCAAAACAAAAGTGGCTATACAGTGTACTACAGTCCGTGTATTGAAAATGCAATCCGAACTTCATGCCGGAAAACTGAAGGAAACGGATTATCGATGGCCAGATTTTCGATTGTCAACTGTACTCATATATTCAATCTCATACTCATATTTGATAAAGATGTTTTGTCTAGACTTTGTTTAGGTAGTGAATGTATAGTGAGAAAGAAGTTTATCAGTAGATTGTAATGTCCACATATATATATATATATATATATATATTCAGTTCTCAATAATAAAGAAAGGAGAAATATGTGATACCAAAATTTATTTATGATAACATACATATCTGGATGGTATTAGGGAATTTTGGAATACTTTTGAGGCTGCTTAGATCATCGGTCGTTAACCGGTAGTCCATGAGAAAATTGCAGACCATGCCCCCCTTACAGATCACAGGCTCAGAGCAGTGGGCAGGTTGTGTCCCTAAACTGGTCTGAGCTTGCAATGGGGGAGTGGACTGGTTCTGGCTTTAGAATTTCACTCTGGGGGAAGTTTCTTTCCCTTTGAGTGACACACAGCTTCCTGAGCTCCGGAGTCCATGCATTTAATGGTCCGTAGGTCCGAAAAGGTTGGCGACCCCCCCCCTATTCATTCTTTCATTCATTGGGAAAACTACTTGTAGCATCTTTCGAGGCAGCAGTTCCCTGGCTTGATGAAGCGGTTAACTCATTGCAACCTCATGGACAGTGTGAATATAGACTAACTTAAAAAAAAAAAAAATATATATATTTTTTGTTCAGCCGATAGGTAGAGCTTTAGGCTTCTTTACATGTTGTGTCTCTTTATTGTGTCTCACAATGAATACAAGTTTAATTACAAATGTCAGTGAAAAATAACATCCTATCTTACCAGAATCCCAGGAAGATTCGGTTAAGCAGGGGAGAAAGGAGGGAAGACAAGGAAAAATATAGAAAAAGGATAGAGAGAGAGATAACAGAGGGAGAGGGGGAGAAAGAGGAGAAGGACAGGATACCTAGTTTTTATTAGGATGTGTTTTTGGATGTTATTATGATGGTCTTTAAAGTGATGGGCTTAGGGAGCTCCTTTATAGTCTGCATGGCTACTTGCAGTTCCTTTAGGAGGTTGATCCTTCCCATATGTAGTAAATGTATACATCTCTATGAAGGAAGACAAGGAAGGGGGAGAAGAAAGAGAAGGGGAGGAGGAGTAGAGGTGGGTCATAAAGGGGGTAAAAAAAGAAGAGGGGAGGAGGAGGGGGGAAGAGGAAGAGGGGGATGTAGGGGGATGAAGTGGTATTGTTTATAAACAAAGATAAATTATAGAATATTTTTAATAACCTCACTAAGAATAAGCCAATTAGGTTGATACTAAAAACAAGAGATCATTTTAAAAGTTTTACCAGAAACAACTCTCCAAGGCCGGTGTCACCAGTAGCAACCATAACCTCCAAGGAATAGTGTCAGTGGCTGAATTATTAACCCCATCTCACCAGGAACGATGTCAGTGGCAGCAAACATTCAAACCCCCCTTCCTAACCAGAATTGAATCCCCTTGGAGTGTTGTTAGAAATGAATACCCCAAGATTTGTGGTCACAATATAAAACCCCCCAGGAGTGTTTTCTGCTGACATAATTAGGAGCCACAATATTACCCCCACATATATACACCTGTATCATTCTATTCCTTTGCAGGAACACCTACAGCGTCATATCCTGTCCCAGGAACCAGACTCCTGAACTTGTTTTTTACCATGGGAACTGGTCTCCTTTGTGCATGGGTACTGTAGAAGTGACTATTTTATAGCAATATGTTCCAGTGCTAGAGGACTTTCAAAGCTACCATTTCACACCAGCCATACTCATTGAGCTGAATGATCTTCTACCATCTCTCCTGTGCTGCTCTTCCAGTATTTTGATTTAAATGTCTGGCTGGAAATGGGTGTGGTTATTATTATTATGATTTGTATTAATAAACAGGATTTATATAACGCCAACATATTACGCAGAGCTGTACGTTAAATAGGGGTTAAAAATGACAGACGAATACAGTTGTGGTTGATGGTTTTCACATAAAAAAAAGTCTCTCAAAGCTGGAACACATTGCATTCTACTGCTGGGGGACTATTTTTTAAACCAGCAGGGGCCCACATAAGGATCCACTGGTCCTCTGGCCTGTCCAAACCTTGCTGGGAGGTTAGGTGCTGCCCCCTGGCACCTGTGGCATCCTGGGCAATGGCCTAGGTAGCTGAGCCAGAAATCCTGGCCTTGGGCATAAAATTTATGTGGGAGGAGAAAGTTTGCAGGCATGTAACTGATGTAGCTAGGTTTTGCCAGAGTCCACAGTAAGTAAGAATAGTATTACAAATCAAAACATGTGTAAAGAAAAAGTGAGCTCCTAAATAATCAGATTCGAATGGATCACAGTAAAACAACACATGTAAAAAACCTTTATACATTATGACAATTTGACTTACTTTGGATGTTAACTACTGTTATTTATAAAGCAGTTTTTCTAAACTAATAATAACTTAAAGCATATCTAAATTCAGAATTTTCACTTTACATAAAAGGGTAGACAACCCTTTTTTTTTAAAGTTAAAATTCTTTGTTTTTGTTTTTTTAAGTGCAATACCTTTTTTAAAAAAAAAAAAAAAAAAAAAAAAAAAAAAAGGGTCACCCCCCCCCCCCCCTTAATTCTCGATCGCCTAGGTCAGGGGTCTGCAACCTGCGGTGCATGCGGCTCTTCAGCCTCCTTGTTGTGGCTCCCTTCGGCTGCCGCGGGGAGATCTCTGATGGGGGATCCCCTTCCTCCCAAGACACTGTGGAGGAGGGGGATTCCCTATCCGGTGTTCTAATGAAAAAAATCTACCAGTGAAATAAATCTACCACGGGGCATGTACAAATGGGTGTGTACAATGACATCCCCCTTCTTTGAACCCCAAATCCTCTGGAATGGGGAGATGTACAAAACCAAAAATGTAGGTGCAAGTGGGGGACACCTGTGACTAACACCCCCTAAAATTTAATTGTTAGGCTATCATCAGAACATAAAAAACTCTGCCCATCAAAAAAAATCTACCGTTACACATTGCTGGAGGCACCTGAACCCCAATTTCTCTGGAACAGGAAGGGGGTACAGGAGAACAAAATTAGAGGTGCAAGTGGGGGACACCTGTGGCTAACACCTCCTAAAAACTCCACCCATCAAAAAACCCCTACCCTGTTACACATTGTTGGAGGCTTCTAGCACCTAAACCCCAATTTATCTGGAAACGGGGGTACAGGTGAAAAAAATTTGAGGTGCAAGTACAGGACACCTGTGGCTAACACCTCCTAAAAATTCAAGGAAAACTCTGCCTATCAAAAAAATTCACCCTGTTACACGTTGCTGGAAGCATCTAGCATCTGAAGCCCAATTTCTCTGGAACGGGGGGGAGGC
Source organism: Pyxicephalus adspersus (assembly GCF_032062135.1). Lineage (NCBI taxonomy): Eukaryota > Metazoa > Chordata > Amphibia > Anura > Pyxicephalidae > Pyxicephalus > Pyxicephalus adspersus. Next base: position 15,358,521 of record NC_092868.1, read on the forward strand.
AGTACAGGTGACCAAAATAGAGGTGCAAGTGGGGGACACTTATGGCTAACACCACCTACAATTGAATAGCTAAGGCATCGTCAGAAAATAAAGAACTCTGCCCATCAAAATAATCTACCCTGTTACACATTGCTGGAGGCTTCTAGCACCTGAACCCCAATTACTCAAGATTGGGGGGTACAGGTGAACAAAATATAAAGCTGCAAATGAGGGACACCTGTGGCTAACACCCCTAAAAATTTCATCGCTAAGGCATCATCAGAACATAAAGAACTTTGCCCATCAAAAAAATCAACCCTGTTACGTTAGAAGCCTCCAGCTTCTAATGTAACAGGATGATACGTTAGAAGCAGGAGGCTTCTAGGGGCATAGTTCAGTGTTTAATTTATTTCAAGGTAGGCCTACACATGCACACTTGTTGTAACAGGTAAAATTAAAAAAATATTAAAACTTTTAAAAGTTTATAAACTGTGTTATGTTTTGCGGCTCCAGACTATTTTTCTTTAGTGGAAGAGGAGGCAAAATGGCTCTTTTGATAGTAAAGGTTGCTGACCCCTGGCCTAGGTGATCAAGAATGAATGGGAGCACAGAGACTCCGGGGATACCTACGTCCCGGGTATCCCCGGATACCTGATCTCAAGAGATTGGCATGTTTTTTCTCCGTCCATGTTACCCAATCCCGCACCTGCACAGTGCAAGATCAGAGGAGATGATGGCGGCACCTGGCGCTTCCTCTGCACCCAGCTAAAGACGGATACCAGGAGGACGCGGGACCTGATGGATGAAACCTCCTGTTGGACAGACTGATCTGCAGGACTGAAGGTAAGTGAGAATCTATTGTTTTGGGTTAGTTTTCGATTTACTTCCGCTTTAAATGGGCCAAAGGAAAATGTAGTTTTTTGTGTGCAGCTTCCTAAGCAAACACTTCATGACTGTGTTTCACATGCTTTTTGCCTGATACTGTAGAAGTTGCTGAGTCATTTCCACAGCGTTGTGCTGAGTCACGGTGCACGGGACAGCACACAGACTGTCTAGCTTGCCATGTGATAGAGCCTTGACTTCAAAATAAACAACTAAAAACTGCTGGAAATTGCATTACCATATGAAACTTATATTATCAGCCGTAATAAAATCATCTCTCCTTTTCTTCTTTTTCTAAGGATTTATTTGCCGGATGATTTCTTAGAAGAAGGAAATATCTGATGCCAAATCCAGAGGATATTTGGCATCTTGTACCTCAATTTCACCTGGATAGGGAATTAAAAGGCCATACATATTTGTGCTGCTGAAGATTTGAGGCATTTTATTTGGGATTCAGACCATTGCAACATATGGACCTGGAAGATTATCCACCAGTTTCAGCAAATGCCAGATTTGCTGTTATATAAATAGACTCCTTACCAAAATAAATAATCCTTTAGCGATGGATACTATACTTAGCTTGGTGAATGAGGTGAAGTGCTGACTATAGCCGTACAATCAAGTGCAAGCATTTTTATTAAAGGTTTATTTTAACAATGAGTATTCTTTGTAAATACTAAGGACCTATTTTAGGCACCTAGGATTGATGCCTAACTACAAATAAATTCATAATACACCTGTGTCCAGAATATGTACATCAAATGGTTTACAGCAAATTCACCTAGGTGTAGGTTTCTAACAGTATAGAAACTCCATGATGGTGTTTCAGTTGGTTTCTAAAAACTTAGAAAACTGATTAAAACACCTGTTGTCTTTCTATTACAGGGCTGCCAAGATTTTGTTGTAATAAAAGCTAATTGGTATATGTGCCCCTGATGTGAAATTAGTAGATAAATCTCTCCACAAAGCAATCTCTCCGCAAAGAGGTGATGGTTTTTACTGCTTGTTCAGTATATGCAAATTATTTATTGTGCAAAGTGTGGAAACAAGTTCAAGTCTATTGCCCTATAACAGTAGTTTATTTTAAAATCAGTTGCATATGCCTTTGTTACAAATGGTGCTTAGTCATGGTGCAGACATATATTCTGAGTTAATCTCACCATCTATCGTATTGAACTGTAATAAAGCAATAAAAATTATGTTGTTCTGTTTGCTGCAATGAAAAAATCTGCAATGACAAAGCAAAATTTTCCCATGTGTCATAAACTCTGGTTATCCCCAAAAATTTTGGCCAAAGCACAAATTTTACTTGTTTTGTGATCTGGACATTTGTGTTTTAAAAAAAAAAATTCTGACACTAGCAGGTAGCAGTCTTGCAGAATTGCACGAAAGGAGAACCAAATCATGCTTTTCTGCAAGAGCCCTAAAAACTGAGATGGCGTCTTTGGATATGCAGCAACCTGCCTGCAGATTGCTCATCTGGTGGACTACAGCCTATGGAAGCGTACAAAAGCTTGCAATGAATCTTTTGATGGTACTCAGAGCCAGATGAGTTGGCTCATAAAAAAATAAGTCAGCGTAAATTGTTTTACAAGCATGGTGCACAGCTGAGATGATACATTAGAATCTGACTGTTGACATGACACACTGTCAGCCATAGTAAGACTGGAGATTACCTAAAGCTAATAATTCTGTTTTATTTTTTATAATTAAATAAAAAAGTATACATTTTACAGATATCCTTATTCAGTATCCTGGGTGGCCAGGAAAGTGTGTGCATGCGGTGGGGGCGCAAAAATGTAAGGGAAACCCCATACTAAATTTCTTTTTCTTTTCTTAAATTTAATGGAAGATTTGCACCAGAATATATAACTTTTATCCAGATTCCGGGATTCACTTTCCCTGAACCACATCATTCTGTTTAATAAAATATCAAAGAGTGCAACAAAAGCCATTCTCCCTACCATAAATAACAAATTACATCACTCATGAGGAGCAAAATACATTAGGCCTCTCTTTTTTACCTTTAGTATTTAGCAGCACTACTGGGCCCCTGAAGAAGCCCATTTGGTGATATGCGTCAGCGCTGCGTAATATGTTGGCACTATTTAAATACTGTTAATAATACTGTTATTATTATTAATAATAATAATGCATCAGGAAGTGATTCACACCCAACAAAATAATATTCTATCAGCTCATATCAACCAATTTGGGACTGTTAAGTGGGACCCTTACTTAAGGTGTAAATGTGAATTTCCTAACAGCACATTAATAAATTGTAATGATTGTATATATACAATCTCTGAAATCTCTGGAAAAAAAACACATTTCTGATACTTAATCTCTAAGTAACCTAGGGACCGGCAAAGCTCTTTTTCCTAGAGGATTGGTATTATCTTGTCTATTGATATTAATATACAATTACTTACTACTTTTTACATACCCCAAAATATTATTCTTTGGCTTGATACTATGCAAGATCCCGGCCCCCTGTCCCAGTTTCACAATTTCTGGAGAACTTTGCCTCTTGTCTCCCACATATTCTTTCCCATGACCTTCCCACCTTCATCCTTGCTGACTTTAATATTGTAGTGGATGACCCCAACCATCCTTCATCAATCAAACTGCTCTCCATTACCTCCTCCTTTGGTCTTACACAGAACATAAACAGCCACACATAAACCCGGTATTTTTCAAACTTTGCAATCTCACCCACCTTGACAACCATTTGACTTGTCCCCATTTATCACCTAGAGAAACTCTATCCAAGAACACATAGTACAGCACTGCAACAATCTGATTGCTCTTGCAGCCTCTAAAAGACCCTAAAAAAAACCCGTATTTTCGCACCATTGACTTCAATAGTGTTCAAATTAGGTATTTTATCATCCGGACGATTTCTCACTATTCAACTGAAAAGCCATCAAATCGAATAGTGAGATATTCAACCAAAACTAGTAAGCAACTTTTGGGGCATTTTATTTAAATTTGGCCAATCAGAGTTCTGATCTGACATTACTACACCTGTCATTGAAGAAATCAGTGGAAATTAAAGCACTGCACCCCAGATAGTCAAATATTTTCTTTCTATTTTTGTTTTCTCAAAAAATGGTCAGTACCAGGAGTGTATGCCAATTTTACATTGGCAAATTTAGCCATAAAAAAGTCATGCATGTTTGTGGAAAGATCTTTGGGTTCTTCAGGTCTCCTAACGGCAATCTAATCTACATGCTTTTACAACTGATACAATAAAAGATAAGAAGACATAATTTTAGTCTTTGACCAGTTTGTACTTTCACCAACTGTTTTACTGCAGACAAAACTGATGAGTGATCATTTGACCTGTGTGTATTTCTGCTCCGTGACTAAGCAGAAATTTGTTTCCATGACTTACCATCACCAGTGCAAGAACTAGAGAAAAAAGTATATGTAATAATAATGATAAAAACAGATTGTATTCACTTATCATTTCAAATAAATTGTAAAAAACAAAAAAGTGTGTATTAAAACTATAACAGAGTTAGGAAGGTCCACTGCTTCTGGATACAATGGAGCACTGAGGCATGTACTGTATACTGGTGGGCGGTTCTTTTCCAGTATTTTGGGTCCCCTGAATAGTTGTGCCCATGTTTGTGTATTATATATCATGCATAAAGCATTTGCATATGCACAAATAATTGTTATTCAAGTGATCAAATTAGATAAGCCTTCAAAGAAAACAGAAACTAGCCTGAGGGAAAGCTGCACCTTTATGGTCTCTACTGACCACAAACACCTTCAGTACATTGAGAGGCTAAACACCTCAATTCCAAACAGGTTCTTTCGGATATTTGGTTCCCCTGGTTTGTTGATCTTCACCTTCAACCTCAATCCAATGCTTTCAAGATCCCACAGCACCTCCCCATTAAATAGTTGTGGCGCTCTCTCCCAATCTTCCCACCCTGCCTGCACCTCTGGAGTTATACTCTTACCCTACTCTATCGAAAACGGAAAAGAACATTTTTGTTTTAGGTATACTTTGACTTTACAGATAGGGCCTGACTTATCAAAGCTCCAAGCCTGGAGAAAATGCTTTTTCTTTAGTAAACCTGTCTGATCCAGCAAACCTGGAAAGGATTTCCTAAAAGTCATTTGCTATTTGTTAGTGAATGTTGTTAATCCTGGACCAGATCTATTCCAGGTTTACTGGATCACCCACGTTAATTGATGAATTATTAAAATGGAAGTAAACAATTTGTTTTCAATATTTTATTAGAAGAAAAAAAGTCAAACACATTTTAACATTTTTGTACAGAAAAGTAGAGAACGGAGGAAGAAAGAACAAAACAAAAATCAAACATAAGATAAACAGAACACTTCTTGGATTTGTGAAAAAGAACAATAACATAAAAAAAATGATGTGCCATTAAATAATGCTTACAGTAAATGCACATCCAACATATGCAACTCAAAACATGAAGCACTAACTATGCTCTAATTTAACCAATTATGTTCACCTGAAAATATAAACACAGAGAGAAGAAAAAAAAGGAAAAATAAAAAAAAAAACACACTAGAAAAGATATAGAAAAACAGTAAGGGGGTAAGGGCTGGGGGAGGAAAGACCTGAGACCAAATATAACCATTGAAAAAGGGAATTAGGATAAATAATTTCATGCAAAAAATCCCCTAATTTAGGATAAAGAACAGCTTGAGGGAGCTCCAGAAATTTAACCAATACACTTGGTCTCACCAACCAGACATGTCTTTGGAACCAAATTCTTTGTTTTGGTCAACATTTGTTTATACCTGTGAGTCACATACTATGTCATTTCATTTTGCAAAATATATACTAATGATGATTGCTATTCTATCTTTCTACACTCCTTTATATAAATTTCTGTCTAGTACCTAACTCTAGGCCCAAGAACTGCCCAATGAATATATTTGCCTCTACCTCAAGTATTCGAATACAGGTTGACAATCAAAAATCTGGCAACCTCCAGACCAGAGGTGTGCCGAATTTTTGAAAATTACAGATTTTTTTTATACTCACCTCCACACACAGGCCAGCCTTCCTCTCGCAGCACCGCGGACATCTGGCACAGTTCATAGGAGCAGGCAGCAAGGACGTCTCATCGTGCATTTAGTTTGGCAAGAAGACCTAACAGCTGTCATGAAAACATGTGGCACTGCAGTCCCTGTATTGAAAATGCATTTTGAAACTCATACCGGAAAGGTAAAAGAACCAGATTATCGATGGCCAGATTTTCGATTGTCAACCTGTACTATATTGATTTACTTTGAATGATTTGAGTTTGTGAAATACACTTATCTGTTGGCTACAAAGCCCTCTCTACATTTCATTGTTCATGTTCTAATCTTATGGGACTGGCAAATTATACATAAATAAATTGATCTCATCAAAAAAGGGGTCTGAACTCAATTACCGTACTCTATTCAGATGAAAGTGTATATTCTCCAGTCTTGGCAAGCTTTATTAAATCAGGCCCATAGTACCCTTAAATTACATCTGGATTGTACCCTTCTTTGGGATGGAAATCTCCTTATCATACAGCCAGAGCACCCAAATTACTGCCTTATGCCACGTACATTAAACATTCACTGATATCTAAGCAGTCAGTGGCAGTATTAGATTCCTTGGTTACAACAACTTTCACTTGTAAAATAGACCTGATAATGCTTTTCCTTGCCACAGTATACTTTTTAGTATACAAGTACAAGATTAATGAGATAAAACCCTGAAGTGTTTTTAGCTAAGATTTTATAATATTGTTTATGTTGTTAATATTAGAAAGGCTATAATGCCAGATCATTTTATCCGACAGATTTTTTTTCTTATATATACACGACAAATATTGATGCAATAAATGAGTTTTGCAATCACAAATAACCTGCTAATGTTAAAAAATAATTTTAAGTTAATGTGTAATGCAACTTGTTTACACTCTTTTCTCATGGCTGAGGGTGGACCGTCATCCACTAGAACAACAGCCTGTTTTATGTTATTGGCTGCTGGTAGATGATGTAAGTGAAAGGAGGGAGTTTGGTCCTGGGCTGGCTGCCTATATATAGTGAGCTCATTTGTGCTGTGATCAGATCTACTCCTGACTCTGAGCAGAGTTCTTGCTTCAACAGTGCTTGAACGGAACCCTCTCTGAGTCTTTTACTCTTTTTTAAACATCTTCCATTTATTGCTGACTTTTTGCGCCATCCAAAACCACCGAAACACCGAAATGGGGTCCCAGGTGCGCCAGAACTTCAGCAGTGACTGCGAGGCTGCCATCAACCGTATGGTGAATATGGAGCTGTATGCCTCCTACACCTACCTCTCCATGGTAAGTATTGTGATGACAACTTGTGTTCTTGTATTGATAATTCTGTTTTTTCCTACTGATTTTTCACAATGTATTTTTTTTTTTCTTTTCTTAATCTGCACGTAAATGGATCATACAGATCAGTGCCTATAGCTTAGTTCCAAAGTTTATAGCATGTTGTGGAGACAGTTTATAGCATTTAAAAATCATCCTCCCATTCCTGTCTTTCAAGAGAAATCAATGAGGCTGATTTAAAAAAAAAGAAACATAGAATCTTCACTTAAAACATTGAATGTTAACATTCAGTTCGATTATATCCAATCTTGTGAAAGCATCTGCTGATGCTTGGGTATTCAAAGGTAACATTATTTTGATTTTACATGTTTGGATTATTATTATTATGATTATTAAACAGGATTTATATAGCGCCAACATATTACGCAGCGCTGTACAATAAATAGGGATTGCAAATGACAGACTAATACAGACAGTGATACAGGAGGAGCGGACCCTGCCCCGAAGAGCTTACAATCTAGTAGGTGAGGGAATTTCACACACAATAGGATGGGAGATATGTAGTGGTGGGAAGTAGTGATGGTTTCAATTGACAGAAAAAGACGGGTAGGCAAGTTTGAAAAAATGGGTTTTGAGCGCTCTTTTAAATGAGCAGAAAGTAGGAGCAAGCCGAATAGGACGAGGATAATTGAGGTAAATATCACACAATGTTTTTGAATGAAGACTCAACTAGCTAAGATTAACTTTAACAAGTATATCAGCTAAACTGTGTTACGGTCTAACACCATATGTGAGAAATTTGTGTGGTTCTACAAACCAGCCCAAAAGCCACTGCGGGAGAGGTATTTGGCCTTTATTTTGAACCCAGTACACTCAGACCACTTTTATTCATGAAAAACAGCATTGTCATTACAGTATGACCAGGAAAAAATACAAATTTTGCCCCCTGGCTATCTCTCTGACACTCATGAGAGCTATCTGTCCCACAGTCCTAAACTTTGGGAGACCTCCTAGACTCTCCCAGCATACAGGCTGCACATAGTCGGTTCACCTGAGCCACCTGGCCCCAGGCTGCAATTCCCCCATGTCTCAAATACCTGCTCCTTTTTATCATCTTTCATTTATCATTTATTATCCTATTTTGTGGCCTAGCAAAAGTGAGTGCCTAGCCAACCCATTCCTTCCAGAGTACTCTGGAACCGGATTCCAAATAAAATATCTTAAATCCGCAGTGACTCAATTACTTATGGCCCTATCCAGGCCCTTTTTTCCTTTTTGTAGGCAAAATTTAGGTACATGATTATAAATACCTCTCAATTTGACATATGTTTCTGTGTATTACACGTCATAGACAGAAGTATTTTAAATTCTACATTAAGTAAGTTTTAGAGATTCAAATCCCTTCTATACTGTGTTCTTGTTTAGTTATGCTTGCGTAATTTGTTTCTTCCTGTTCTGGGAAAGTGCTAAGCACATATTTTCTACAAACTGCTTATTCAAAGGAAAAAAAGAATAATAGGGAAGTTTGAGTTTCATTTCATGACTATTACTCATTACTATATTTTATGACTTTAGTTCCTTCTACCAATAATGTATGTATTCTAAAATCTGTTTCCCATTTCTGTATTTTGGAAAGTATAAAACTTTCATAAATAAGTTAAAGGAATGGTATTTTTTTTAGATAAAATGTAGTGCATTGCAGTTTCATGATGATAGGGGAAAATTAACTTTAATGTGGTCATAGGGTTTTAATATAGCATAAATCATGCAATATCTTCAGGAAAATAAGTCTTACATGAAGTAATTTTATTGTTGGTATGGTAGTGTAACTTTTGTACCACATTAAACCTCAATTTCCTCTTTTCTTCCAGTCTTTCTATTTTGATCGGGATGATGTTGCCCTTAAACATGTGGCCGAGTTCTTTAAGGAGCAGAGTCATGAGGAAAGAGAGCATGCTGAGAAATTTATGAAATATCAGAACAAGCGTGGGGGTCGCATTGTCCTGCAGGATGTCAAGGTAAGGGAAGCATCTAACCTCTTGACGTGAAGGTGTTCTGGTGTCATGCTGTATGAATTTTTATTTCAGCTAGAATAGTCTCTGGCTATGATGAGACGAGAGCTAGAGAAACATCTCAGCAAAGAAGCAAAAAACTCACCACCTTTAGGTGCTTACACTCACTCTACATGTGCCGTATTGGTAATATTTTAAATAATGAAGGAAAAGATAAAAGGCAAAAATAAATAAATAAAACCATAACCAAGATCTACCTATAAAAAAATAAATAAATACTTTTCCATCATCCTACGGATCAATGTGCTACTGAATAGCTAAGCATGCTGAACAGCGTCTGACACCTCTGTACTCTGGGGTTCCTTTTGCTGTTCTTTTGGGATTTTTTTTGGAAAATGGAAAAGAACTAGTGAGAGAAAATATTAGCAATGCAGTGGGAGACAAAAGCAGCAGCAAGAGAGGTTAGTGACCTAGAGGCTTCTGCCTATTTTCCCTTCTCTCTGAAACCTAGCCTCAGATATATTTTTCTTGTACATGTAACATTTACAGGCATCCTAAAGTTAGCATAGTACTGCTGTCATCTTCAGTCTATTCAGAAGGCTGGCACAGTCCTTATATATAATTCAATGTCAGCGCCTATATCCATGACCATGATTCACTAGAGATGACACAACCCTCTAAATCAGAGGAGTCAAACTCAAATATACAGTGGGCCAAAATAAAAACTTAGACAAAGGACCAAACTTGAAACTGAAATAGCACCGCTACTGCAATTCCCTGCGTCAAGAAAACAGTCCAATGCGGGGATTAATGTTATGAGTGGCTGGAACTTCCTCTTCACTGAAATAGCACCGCTACTACAATTCCCTGCGTCTATAAAACAGTCCAATGCGGGGCCACGTATAGGCAGAAAAGGGTGATGCTGGGAATTCTAGTAGCGGTGCTATTTCAATGCAGCGACGGGCCAGCTGCAATTCATAATTAAGATTCCTTTAGGGGGCTAGAAAAAAAGGATGTTGAGGGCCAGTTTGGCCCCTGGGCCAGAGTTTGACACCCCTGCTCTAAATCCTTGTGCCTGTTCTCTTTTGTAACAGGCTGTTTTTACACAGTTTCTTATTTAAATCAGTAGTGTTGGTATCTTCCAGTTTGGTTTGCAATATAAAATGTACAGTATCACAGGGGGGAAGAGAATGCTTTATTTCTGCTTGAAATGAACTGAAGATATGCTTACAAGATGCTCCTCCCAACCTAGGAACTGTCACTCGACTAGAACTCAAAGAATGCTTTTTAACTATAAAGATGACTTTTTATTTTATCATACTAACAATGTATATCAGTAAAATCTTATAAATGTATGCAATTTGTTTTACTCTATCCACATAAGCTGTAATGCTGCCTGTATTACATTTGTTCCAATAGAAACCAGAGCGTGATGAGTGGGGTAACACCCTGGAGGCCATGCAGGCTGCCCTGCAGCTGGAGAAGACTGTAAACCAGGCTCTTCTGGACCTGCACAAGTTGGCCACTGACAAAGTTGATCCTCATGTAAGTATTTGCCCAACAAACTAAACATCTTAAAATGATTACTGTGCTGTTTTTTTCTTCAACCTCTTGATGACTAATAACACAATGGGCACAATCAGAATCTTAGCTATGTTGTAATTAATGCTTTTAGACTAATGTCAGGTTCATGGTTACAACTATTTAAAATAGAATCTTGATGTACTTGCTATTTTTATTTTTTTTTAAGACATTGATTTACCAGATTCATGAGCTTTGCCCTAAAGGAAATGTACTGCATATTCTTTAAAAAGTTATTGCCTGGAGATTCTGACATAAATTCATTGCCCCAAACAATCTCAATCAATGATATTAACTTTCAGTATTGTCTTCTTCAAGCATCAGGCTCTTCCCCCTACATTTTGGAGATGAGGAGTTAAACGTATAGGTAGTTTAAATCAGAACTGCATACACAGTGCTGTTACTCTATAGACACATCGGACCTGATTTATTAAAGCTCTCCAAGACTGGAGATACCCAGGTTCACCAATAAAAGTGTATCTTCTCCACGGAGAGCTTTAATAAATTAGGCCCACTGAATGAGTGAACATAGCTACCCTAGGACTTGAAGTATGCAATTTGCAATATCACAAGGATAAAAGTAAAACAAGCCTAAAAAGAAAAGAAATAAAGCTACCCCATCTATTACATTTTTGTTTTGGGAAGAGCTAGTTCATAAAGTGTGACATTAAAATTTGCTTTTACTGCAGTAATAACTTCAAGTATGAATGCTCTGATATTACAGTATACATTCCTATTATATGATTGCTCATGTTGCATTGATAAATTCATTGAGGTGTTTGTGAGCAGTAAAAGAGCAAAGTGCCATTGATATGCTTGTACATCTTACATATAAATGGCACATGGCAAAGGTCACAGCCAGAAACCATAACTTTTCAAATGTATTGTTTACAATTTCATTTTAAAACTACTGATCCAAACTGAGGCCGTTATTTAAAAAATATTATTAAAATCTGCAAAACAACCAGGTTGCAATGAGCAATGCAGGTTTCATTATTACATCTTCTGTTTCAGCCTAGATTATTTCTTTTTCATGTTTGTTAATAGAAAGTAGCTTAGTTGGAGCAACAGTTTTGCACAGATCTTTTATTGCTTTATCATCTTTCTTAAATTTCCTTGTGCTTGAAAAAAATAGTAGACCTAGAACTTTAACATAACCTGCACTTTTTTCTTTTAGCTCTGTGACTTCTTGGAGTCTGAATACCTGGAGGAACAGGTGAAGGCTATTAAGCGTCTTGGAGATTACATCACCAACCTGAAGCGCCTTGGGGTGCCCCAGAACGGCATGGGCGAGTACCTGTTTGACAAGCATAGCCTGGAAGAGAGCAGCTAAACTGTGTTCCACCCATGAAGTAATCTTCAACAACCTAATTTGCATCTTGCTTTCTTGATCTGTGTGGAATAATCATGACACCATGTAATTCTAGGGGGCCTGTCTCTGAGGTCCTTTAACTTTATAAAATCCTATGTTTATTACAGCAGCTGTTGCTATGCTCGTCAGCAAGTTTCCAATAAAGTCTTTCAGCATTGTAAATATTTTGTCATTAGTACTGATTTTGTAGGATCCAATTTAATATTTATAATTGGTAAATGAGGGCATCCTGTACAACGTTTCTAAGTAAAGAATGGCCCTTTTACATTGATTATCCATGAGAGAATTGTCCTTTAAATTTGTTTTCAGTTTATAAGGGCCCCCTACATTGGTGGCCGGAGAAGACAAGTCCTTTACTATGGTACTCGGAGGGATAAGGGCCTCTTAAATTGGTGCTTCAAACTGTACTTTACTGATTTATTACCTATTTGGGCAATCAACCTCCTTGCCACCTTTTTCACTGGGGGCTTATTTATCTTTGATTTGTGTTTCATTTGAGAGAGGTCACTTTTAGCTGTGGTCTCAATCCTTGAAAAAAAAAAAAGATCAGGATTCTCAATATTTTAATCAGATTCTTTTGGCACACAAAAAGAAAAGATGACAAGGAGTGTTCACTACCTCTTCCTATACCATACAAGGCCACATGCATTTTACATTGCAGGGGTACTTATTGTTGGAGGACAAGGGCTTTTTCCGTACCTCCCATAACCCAAGAAGCAGGTAGGGATGTTATGGGAGGGAAGGCGAATGAATGAATGAAAGAATATAGAATCCTTTTATTGGGGTTAACCAAGCATCCCCTCCCCTCTACACTGACTACAGGGGTGCATTAATATTCCATAACCATTCCCACAAACAGTAAATGTAAATAAACACACGCATACTGTAAAATCCTTTGTATAAATAAAACACAAACACAAAGTTACTTTAAAAGTAAAGTTTTCTTATGTCCCCAGATGTCAGTAAATGCCAATTACATCAGCAATGCAAATTCCCATATATGAAGATATCCAGTGATTTGTATTCAAGATGACAAAGTGGGAAGTGATGTGTATATGCCACATCTTGATAGCTAAATGACAGATTCACCTTGTACTGTAGAGCAGGGAATCTTGGTCAACATGATGAAATTTGAAAGGCAAGTGCCCTGATATGGTACCGGAGGGAGGTGTTCTATATTTTAGGAATCTGTAACTATCACTTTAAATCTAAAATTGAAATATTTTTTAAGCTGAATTTTTAGGCAAAAGACTTTTAATTTAAATCAAAATGAATTGACAAAATTCTACATGATTTCAAGAATAATTTTCAGTAGGTAATATAGAAGTGCCCCCTTATGTTTGTGGTCAGTGAAAATAATCCATTTCACAGTGAGGTTCCTCGGGAGTACATTCTTAGATTAGTAGTAGAGAACGAGCTCCTTACATTGGTTATCAATGGTGAAGCCCCCTTGAAATGATTGTAAGCTGTGGAGGTGCCCTTTATACTAGTAGCTAGTGATGGTCAATGTTAGAGTATCTTTCACAATTATTAGTTAGTGGACATTGGTGCTCCGTTAAAAAGCTGATCTTACATTGTTGTCCAACGAAAAAGGTCTACACTGGGCCATTCTGGTTCCATTCATCTCCTTGGAATGTTACTAGGTATGTGGTTATGTTGAGCTTTGTAAGTAAAGAAGAGGCATTTTAACTAGGTTTTCTGGGTGATTAGCAGCCATTCAAGTACTTGGCATAGAGCAGCAAAATCTGAGGTGTAGGATGAGAGGTAGATTAGATGAACAAATAATCAGAGTTTATTAGGGATTTGAGAGATGCCATCCCGTCAGTTGGAAGGCCACAGAGGACAATGTTGGAGGGAAGGGGAGTGTAGAGACACAGCAAGTTAAAATGTTTAGAAGTTGTTTAGTGTTGTGAGACTGTAGAGAAATGAATGTTGTGAAGTACTATTGCATGGCATGGTAAAGAGTGTCCCCTAGATTACACAAAGCTTATTTGCATACTATGTAGTCCTCTATGGTAGAGCTTTTTTTCCATCTCTATTACCTTCTCAGTTGTTAAACAGGTTCAGTCAGCCATGGTTGTCGGTTGATGCAGAGGGTGTGCCCATTGATAAAGTAAGGAATTAACGGAAATGACAGTTGGAGTAGAGACAAGATGCTGTCTCAAGGTCAACATAGGAGAACAGAGTGCTCAGAAGTTACAGAGCATTAGAAAGACTGGACAGATCAAGGTTTCTGTACTCTCTACATAAGTGAATGCAGCCAATGCAGATGGGAGTATAGATGAAGACGAGTAAAGGTAAAAGATACTCGGTTGTAAAGAAAAGTTACTGAAAGTTATTATGAATGCTTAGGATTAGATGGAGCCATGTAAAGACAAGGTTGAGAATATTTTTGAAGGGAGTACCTAGGCTTTTTTTTAACCCCATTCTTACTTTTAATAAACATTGTAATGCTATTTGAATTTATACTATTGAAATTACAGTTAACTTTTTAGTTACTGACTTGATGCTTCTCTGCAATGTCAGAAAGGAAAAGAATAGGTGGACAGTTATCACATACATTGTACGGTGCTACTATAGTGTGATTCCTACTATAGTGTGTCTATAGTGAATGGTGTACCATTCAGCTTTCCTTTCCTAGCGACAGATACCATTTCGGAGCAGACTTCCCGACAGTAATTGAACTAGTCAACCACAGTATTTGTAGATCTACCAGTAAGCTTTGGCACTTCTTCCATTGGCATTCAGGTGCTCCAGAGGTAAACTAGCTCTAAAATTTCACAGAGTTTCAAATTACAATGGAGTCTTCCATTCAAACCAGTGTAATGGAAGAATTTGTTCCCCTTTCTTACTGATTGAACAGACTGGCAAACCTTTCTTTTGCACCTCCATACCGGCACATTATGTCCACGGACATTCTTGTTCGTCAACATCACTGGGCCATTGCACTTGCAGCAAGAATTTTCCTCAACCAGGAGACCATGTTGAAGGAGATTTCGTGACGACGTTTCTTCACTTTGCACCACTCCAGTATAAAACTCTCATAACAACATTTTTTGTATGGGTATGCTTGTTTGTAATGGTTTCAACTGCTAATCCTCATAGGGATTTTATTGAAATATAAGGTGAGCTATTTTTTTAAATGGGAATCTACATGAAAAAGAAGGTGGGGTAGTTTTTTTGTAATAGGGGCAGTTGCTTTGCTGCTATAATGGTTACTAAGGTGTGAGGTAGGATGTGAGGTAGGAACAAAAAACGATGGTAGGAATCACACTATAGTAGCACCCAATGTACAGTTGTGTTCTTCTGTAGGTTCTTTTAGGTACCAGGACTATATTTTTGATAATGATTGGAATATGATCTATAACCTCAAATATGTTTACACAATTAAACCTAAACAGCTCAACAGTTTAAAGTGCAGGAGGATCTACCTTGATTCCTAAGTGGCTGAGTAAGCGTGATCAAACCAAACATTTCATAAAAATTATGAATAATATACAAACCTTTCCAATGTTTTTACACCCAAATAATAAAAGGGTTAGATATGTCCTCTGGTTGGGTATTTTATCTAGTTTGGATTCAGTAGTATAATCCTGAATTCAAGAAGGTAAAGGTGGGATTACTCAATGTCTGTTGGTATACAACTGATGCATCAGTCAGAAATTCAGTAGCTTGTTGAGTTTAAAACAACAAATTGCTGAGGTGGTATTTTTGGAATTTCATCTGCATGAACGGAGAATGAAATATCCTTGGCTTGTGAGTAAATACCACTATAGAGATACCTAACTCTGCCATTCACTCAGGCATTATTTTAAGTGTCACATATAATATATGTGGCAGCTCAGTAAGTCATGAAATGTTTTCAATGTTACAAGGACAAGTAAAGTTGAATGTAACTAACTACTGCTAGATACTTTCGATCCAGGAACTGGGTAATTCTGCTTCCTCATTGGCATGCCTAAAATTAACTTTTATAAAGGGATATCAGTTTTTAAAAGTTATAGAGTAGTTCAGTTTTATTACTCAACAGAAGGCAGTATTTAGCTTTTTGAAATGCTTGACTTGGCAGGAGACATATGAGAATATATAAGCACACGGGTGAACTGGCCTGAAAAATGGAGGACATTAAGCTGGTTTACACAAGTGTTAATTTTGTTGTTCGTTGTGTTCATTGTGTATTGGGTATGTGCTCTATGTCTGTCTGCAGCCACACATGGTTAAAAAATGTAGATAAAGTTTTGGGTAAAGTCAAATTCATTGCATTATAGATAGACCCCTTGCAGTTAGTGTTAAGGGTAAAAAGGAAGGTTAGTGTGAGAATCGTGATTTCCTAAAATTAGTGTGCTTTAATTGTATTCAGCTTTGCTTTTAAAGTCAGATTACAATTCTTCACAGCTCCATTAACTTTTAGTTGTTCTTCTTCTGATCTATGCTGCTTTGCATTCCTATTTGCCTACCCGGCTTCTTCTGTCATTTGAAACTCCCCTTCTGATCACTCTGTGCCATTGATTGTCCCCTTCTGTTCACTGACTTACCTTTTTTTCTACTGTACGGCCGGGTAACTCTGTTAGGGCAGGGATCAGCAGCTTGCTTCCTGGTGCAGAATCGCGGGGGGGCGTGTGCCGTCTTGTTACTTTCAGTTTCGCTCTGCACTGCAGCCAGGAGGAGACACACACTGCAGCCAGCATCAAGGAGACATACACAGTATCAGGTATCGGAGGATGTCTTATTCGCGGGTGAGTGCCTTATTTTAAATATTTTAGCAAAAATCGGGGGTGGCTTATTTGATGGGGATGCCTTATAATCGGGGAAACACGGTAGCAATCTGGTATTGCCCATATTCATTTTTATAATACAATGGCAGATTCACAGTCATTTCTGTAGGGCAGCATCAGGAATATCCAACATCACAAGTTTTATGATGCAGAGTTCAAAATACAACCAAAATTCAATGGTTTCTCAATGATAAATAACAGATATATCAATGAATAAAAAAGGAAAGTGTAATAGTTATGGAGGTGTGTGTAGAAATGAATAAAAAGTAAAGGCAAGATATACATGTTTTTTAAGGTTCTACAAATGTTACACAGAATATAGCAGTAGTATTCTCGGAGTACTATATTCAGAATATTTAGTAGTATTCTTCAAGCTAAAAACACATTATGCTCCAATAAAATCTTCCCCGCTCCATAGTATAACAAGGTATTTTTTCTCTTTTACATTAGTGTTTTTTTCTTTATTTTCTATTTTTTATTTTTTACCTGCTTTTAATTTCCTCAATGTTTGCCTAGGTGGGTGTGATTCCATTAGGCAGCAGCTACTATGCAGCAAAGTTGTCTCACAATATCATGTTTTTTTCAGTTTTCATGCAGAGTTGCCATAATGCCATGTAAAAGCTCTATAGCAACATGTAAAACAAATGTACCTGTGCCAGATCCTGGTCTGCACATGCAGGAGATCTGATGCCACATTACCTGTAGGCCACCTGCAAGAACCTGCAAGGGATAGCTGTTGCTTGATGAGAGATTGTGACAGTGTTTGTAGTAGTAGTGAAAGATTGGTAAATTAGAAGAGGACATTGCAGGATTTTAATATATTTCACATTTGCAATGCAAAAATGAAAACCAGCATGTTTAAAAAATATCCAATAATGGCCCTCTAACTTATGGGTAAAGATTAAAATGTGAGCAAATTTAGAGTTTTTTCTTGATTTAATATATATTTTTTGTTTAGAGCTTTATGATTACAGAGTTTATAGTTTGTGGAGTGGAGCCTTTTGGTGCATTTTTATTGTGGAGTCCAAATATATTAAAACAGCTGCATTTCAATGTTGAGTGAAGGCATGAAGTTTATGTATGAGAGTATATTTATATTTATGTATGAGAGTATTTTATATATTGTTTACCTTTGTGAAATCATTTTTACAGTTGTTCCATATTGCTCTAGTTATATACACTGTTTTGTACATTTCTGGTTTTCTCTTTAATAAAATTATATTATGGAAAAATAAAAACATTTCTGTGCTGGTACATTAGTCATAGGAATTTTTCCAGTATTTAAAAGTTGCAAATTATTTACTAAAACTAATGGTAAAACCTCTCACACAAGGAAAGGGTAGAGAGACTGGGTATGTTCAGAATCACGCTCACAAGTTCTATAAACACCAAATGCAATGAATACATGCTGAAAGACTTTATTAGAAACTTGCTGACAAGCACAGCTACTGGTGCATTATAACAGAGGATCACAGAAAGCTAAATGCATTATTGAATACATATCACAATGATGTCACACAGATAGTAAAAAGGAATATAGATGGAAAGTTGAATGGCTGGATCCTCATGGGTGGGGCACAGTTTAGCTGCTTTCTTCCAGACTATGCTTGTCAAACAGGTACTCGCCTATGCCATTCTGGGGCACCCCAAGACGTTTCAGGTTGGTGATGTAATCTCCAAGGCGTTTAATAGCTTTCACTTGTTCCTCCAGATATTCAGATTCCAAAAAGTCACACAGCTGAAAAACAAAAAAAATGTTGGGTAAATGCCTGATAGTTGTAGGCACTACTCATTCCTTCAAGCCCCCAGACTTCAGGGAAGTCTGTCATATTTTGGAACTATTAATAAATGGGTTTGGGGTTATAATAATAAATGACTTGGCGTTACCCAAGTCTTCCCATGATAGTCTATCTTCTCCAGTCTTGGAGAGCTTTAAAAAAATCAGATCCTATGTATATCATGTACTAGTTAAAGACACATTGACAGAGAAGTTTTCCAGTCAATATTAGGCTAAGATAAAATACTTCTCAGTAGTAACCAACTCAAATTGATATTCTAGTATTAGCAAGACAGATGTTTCTTGTAACCATTTATTAGACCACACACCATGTCTACTTTACATGCCCCAACCCCTGAAACACCTTCCTGGCAGATAGGTGGTACTGCAATTTTTACTTCACATTTTAAGAGTGTTGTAAGGAATTAAAATGTTATGTTAGGATGTAAAATCTTGTTTATTTGCTGTACCACTTACCTGCTTTTAATTAGAAATGATGTAATAAAGAGAAGATACTTACATGAGGGTCAGCTTTGTCGGTGGCCAGCTTGTGCAGATCCAGAAGAGCCTGGTTCACAGTCTTCTCCAGCTGCAGGGCGGCCTGCATGGCTTCCAGGGTGTTACCCCACTCATCACGCTCTGGTTTCTGATGGAAGTGAAATATTGTATATACTGTATTAGACACTTAGGATTACTGGATTAGGTTACTGTATTAGACACATGGGATAATTTTTGTTAAATATCTGTTAAAAAAGTAACATATATATTTATAACACTTTTATGAAACTTTAATTGGTGTTCTAAAATATTCTAGTCCTGGTTCTAAATAGTCAGTTACAATGTTTTTACTTAAAAAAAATGAAATGTTATTACCTTGAGGTCCTGCAGGACAATGCGACCACCACGCTTGTTCTGGTATTTCAAGAACTTCTCGGCGTGTTCCCTCTCCTCGTGACTCTGCTCCTTGAAGAACTCAGCCACATGTTTAAGGGCGACATCATCACGATCAAAAAAGTAAGACTTGGGAAAAAATTATAAGATTCATTGTTACAAATAGACCTACCATCTCGGTCAGAAGAATCTGCTGTTTTTTACAGTTTTTTGCGAAAAAAAGAAATTACTGTCACTCTATGGTATACTTTTATATATTTATATATAAATGTTGTGAACATGATCTACATCATAGATCAATAGATCAAACTTTATCAAAATTTTAGAGATAAAGAAAAGACATACAACATTTATAATATGAATATATTACAAAATTTAAAAATACAAAACAATCAGAATACTTACCATGGAGAGGTAGGTGTAGGAGGCATACAGCTCCAAGTTCACCATACGGTTGATGGCAGCCTCGCAGTCACTGTGGTAGTTTTGGCGCACTTGGGACCCCATTTCGGCGTTTCGGTGGTTTTGGATGGCACAAAAAGTCACAGAAAATCAGCAATAAATGGAAGATGTTTAAAAAAGGCAAAAGACTCAGAGAGTTCCGTTCAAGCACTGTTGAAGCAAGAACTCTGCTCAGAGTCAGGAGTAGATCTGATCACTGCATGAATGAGCTCACTATATATAGGCAGCCAGCCCAGGAGTCTGAGGACTGAACTCCCTCCCTTCACTTACATCATTTACCAGCAGCCAGTCAGATAAATCAGGTTGTTTTGCAAGATTGTTGACCCTTGGCCAGGAGAGGACAGTGTGCACAAGTTCATAGAATTACATTACTTTCCAACTTTCCATTAGCAGAGTAATATGTTTCAAAGTAATCATGTGTTACTGCATAGACAACAGGTTCTGTTGAGATAAAATTAACTGATACTAATGTTGACTCATATCATTATATTAAAATACCAAAATGATAGAGTATCTCAGCCAAGTCAAAATATTAGATGCAAATCAGGCTGCCTTTCAGTTAAACAGGTTAAGAACTTATTAAAAGAACTTTTGAGTCCCCAAAACGCATTCAGATTCATATTTCCAGTGGAACTACAAGGATATGACTAAATCTTTCCAACATCCCAATGTGTCTGTATGAAAGTATCTGAACTTTGCATAGTATTTTTATTATTATTATTATTAATAAACAGGATTTATATAGCACCAACATATTACGCAGCACTGTACATTAAATAGGGATTGCAAATGACAGACTAATACAGACAGTGATACAGGAGGGGAGGACCCAGCCCCGAAGAGCTTACAATCTAGTAGGTGGGGGATTTTCACACACAATTGGATGGGAGATATGTAGTGGTGGGAAGTAGTGATGGTTTCAAAAGACAGAAGATGGGTAGGCAAGTTTGAAAAAATGGGTTTTGAGCGCTCTTTTAAATCAGCAGAAAGTAGGAGCAAGCCGAATAGGACGAGGAAGACCATTCCAGAGAGTTGGGGCAGCTCTAGAGAAGTCTTGTATCTGTGCGTGTGATGAGGTTATGAGTGAGGAATTCATTAGCAGGTCATTGGAGGAGCAGAGAGAGCGGCAGGGGGAGTATTTTTTTTACCAAGTCAGAAATGTAAGTGGGACAATAACTGTGTGGGGATTTGAAGGCAAAGCACAGGAGCTTGAATTTGATTCTAAGGTGAAATGGAAGCCAATGGAGAGAACTACAAAGAAATGCAGCGGAAGAGGAGTGGAGGGAAGGATGGATGAGTCTGGCCGCAGCATTCATGATGGATTGTAGAGGAGAGAGTCGGGTTAGTGGAATACCAGAGAGAAGGATGTTACAGTAGTCCAGACGAGAGATGATAAGAGCATGTACAAGGAGTTTGGTGGTCTCAGGGGACAGGTGGGGCGGATTTTAGAGATGTTGCATGGGCGAAAGTGACAGGACCTGGAAATGGAGGGAGTCAATTGTGGAGAAGAGGTTGCGTGGGTTGGACGCTTGCGAGGATATGACAGGGAGAATTAATTTTGTTTGGTGACAGTGAGCTCTGTGTTAAAGCTTTGAAGCTTGGCTTTGTAGTCCATGAAGTCAGCGCTGAGGCCAGATTTCCTCCACTTGCGCTCAGCTGCACGAACAGACTTTTGTAGCTGTTTGGTGTGATTGTTGTGCCAGGGTCGGGGGTTGGCAGGGCGAGGGTAGCGGAAGGTGGCAGGAGCAACATTATCCATTTTGGAGAGGGAGGGGGTTAGGGATGCAAGGCAGTTTGAGAAAAGGTTGTGGTCAAGGTTACGGATATCTTTCTGCCATTGACCAAGTCTGGGATGTGGCAAGGGAGGGCAAGGGTTTGATAGGTTGAAGGTGATAAGGTTGTGATCAGAGAGGGGAAATGGTGAGTTGTCAAGGAGGGTGAGGTTGCAGAGTTTAGAAAATACCAGGTCTAAAGTGTGTCCGGCTATGTGTGTGGGGCCATTGATGTGCTGTGTGAGTCCAAATGAGGAGGTAATGGAGAGCAGTTTGGCTGAGGAGGGAAAGTTAGGCTCATCCATTGCAACATTAAAATCACCAAGGATGAGGGTGGGCAGGTCATGGGAAAGAATGTGTGGGAGCCAGGATGCAAAGTTATCCACAAATTGTGATACTGGGCCAGGGGGGCGGTAGACAACAGCAACAATGAGGGGTAAGGGGCTAAAGAGTTGGACAGAGTGGACTTCAAATGAGGTGAAAATGAGAGAGGGTGGGGTAGAAAGGACTGTATGTACAGTTAGGTGAGAGAAGGAGACCCACACCACCCCTACGTTGTTGCCAGGTCTGGGGATATGTGTAAAGTGCAGGCCTCCATAGGAGAGAGCAGCAACAGAGGCAGAGTCAGAGGAGGAAAGCCAAGTTTCAGTGAGAGCAAGAAAGTTCAGAGACTTAGAAAGGAGAAGGTTGTATATGGAGGTCAATTTGTTGCCAACAGATCCGGCATTCCATAGACTGCCAGAGAGAGGGGGTAAGGACATATGGGTAGGGTGAATGGGAAAGAGGTTAGGAGAAGGGAGTGTCCTGCTGAGAGTATATGGAAAGTGGAGGCTGCATAGTGATTCAATTTCCGGTTGGGGTACCACAGTGAACTGTTTGCTCTTTTTGTACATTTTGTTGTGCTTTATTAAGTAGTTATTTTATATGATTCATGGGGTGTTGAAGATGCACAAGTAATACTAATCTTGCAGCCCTTAAACTTTCTTTTCTCTCTTTTTTTGTTTTCTACAGTTATGATTTGTAAAAAAAACTGATGAGAAGTTATTATGTACTCTTTCTCATGCTCCAGGTAGTACACAGGTGACAATATATCACTTGCTTAGTCACGGAAACAAAATTCTGATTAGTCACAGGGCAGACAAATACACACAGGTCAAATGATTACTCAATAACTTCTGCCTGCAGTAAAACAAGCGTCGAAAAGTGCAAAATGTTTATATAATTGATTTTATATTCTATTGTCTGTGTGTGTGACATTAGGAATACAGTGCATTGACAAATCAGTATTCCTTGTCTACACCAGTTATACACAACAAAATTCAGATTACACTACCCAGAAACTTCATTTCCTAAAAATAGGGGAGGTCAGTGTAATGCTGGTCACATATTTTAGAAATCAATTTTAAGTAAAGGTATAATTTTTTATTAAGGTTCAGTTATTCTTTGTAAAATGCTTAACAGTTACTTTGTCTGCATTTTTAATGATTTTTACAAATCAATAGGAACTGTAAAGCTCACAGCTAGATTGCAATGTTATCAACTAACAATGAAAATATGAGTTAAATGCCTTACATTTTAAGTATTCTGTATCTCATATAGAAGATCTCCAACATGCAGTAATTGGGTGAATAAGTAAATTAGAAAGAAGCGATCTGGTATTGCCCTGGTTTTTAATAACAAAATAGTAAATTCATATTGCAAGATTTCTAGGTTCTTGTGAAATATTATTCATATATAAATTTAGGTGGGGTTTTTATTATTGAATTATTATGTATTTTATAATGGATATTATCCTCAATAATAATCAAAACTCCTTATACTGTGGTCATCATTTCTGTAGTGTCAAGGCACATGGCAGCATAAAACAAATCTAACTAGGAGTTTATGTATGTGAAGATAACTGCAGTGGAGATGTGTTTTATTATTAAATGGTGGTGTTATAGATTGTTCTTACAATGATTGCATATGACAATGTACTGTATCTTGGAATCATACAACACACACATCCACCGTGTCACACACACATTCCAGATATATGGATATGTTCAAGTGACTAAGTGGAAATATTACATTATCATTGGCATTATGACTGCCAGGAAAATCGATATAAACTGCTGGCCTGAGGGTGTCTGTGGAGGTCACAAACTACACAAAGATGGTTTTTAGATCCAACCATAGAGACAGCAGTAAGCAATTAGCATGTAATGCTTATTAGCTTTGTTGTCTATGAAAAAGTGTTAAATGGTGCTAAATCATTATATCTATATTTGTGTTGAGTCACTGAGCCTGCAATATAATTATGTGTCTAACAATCCTCCTGTATCACTGTCTGTGTTTGTCTTTCATTTGCAACACCTATTTAATATACAGCGCTGTGTAATATGTACACAGGATATAAAAATCCTGTTGATTATTACACAGCACCGTCATGTTAGGCAGGGCTTAATATGTTGTGTCACTCAAACTGTCCCTCAAAGGGGCTCACAATCTAATGTGCCTAATGTGGTCATATGTCATTAATGTAGTCTAAGGCCAATTTTTGGGGGAAGCCAATTAACCCAGCTGCATGTTTTTGGGATGTGGGAGGAAAATGGAGTACCCAGAGAAAACCCATGCAGACAGGAGGACAACCTGCAAACTCCATGCAGATAGTATCCTATCCAAGATTTGAACCTGGGACCTATGGCTGCAAAGGCAAGAGGGCTACCTCTGAGCCACCGTGCTGCCCATAACAAGAGTAATAACATAACAATCAAATGTGACATATCAGAGGTTTGTAGTGCAAAGATGCACATTCAGGCTTCAGGCACCATAGTACTCCTACTATTCTGTGTAAGGGGGCCAACTGCAGGATCATTCAGTCCTCCGATGGGCCAGTCCAACCCTGGGTAGATGAGTAGTTAGCAGCCAAACACTGCAGATCAATAACAGCTAGTAAATAATAATCTAGTCACACAGAGACTCTTACTCGATGGACAGAAATACAAGGTGAAGCCAATTAATCTAACTGTCACCACTACACTACACGACCACTAGGGGATGCTATGGCTTGCACGGAGGTGATGTAAGCTCTGAGAAGGGCCAAGGCGCAGAGTCTAAGCAGTAACCAGGTTTTTTCCAGGGCCTGTAATGGTGAGGATGTTGCACCGCTGGCTACAGCCAGGTTCCCGTCCTTTGGCACACAGAGGTGGTCAAAACAGGGTACCAAATCAAAAAGCAGGATAGTTGAGAAAAGACGAGGTTGAGGCAGGCAGACAGCAAGCAAGAGAGGTCAGGTCACATGCCAGGGGTCAGACACTAGTGACACAGGAGCCACTGAAAGCAACAAGAGGCACAGTTGACTCAGGGATATCCACAGATAGAAACATTGAAACAGCACAGGGAAGTTGGCTGGGAACCAACAGACTAGACAATGAGGAATTAACACAGGAGCTGGACAGTGGAAACACTGAATTAGGTACCAGGTGAACAGAAACTAGCGGCTTGGCACAATGGAAACACGTTGCATGAACACCGAGTACAGTGTGTGAGCTAGCTAAATAGCCAGGGCTGATCAAGAGGCTGTTTCCTGATTGGCTGGCAAAGCTTGCTAGCATAGGCATGCCCAGAGTCAGAAGGACCCACATGCACAGGAGATACATGTCTGCACTTTAGCAAGGAAGAGGTAAGTGTGACACTAACTGCATGTTTTTGATATCTGGGTAGAAATCAGAATACCCAGAGGAAACTCTTTCAAACACAGGGAGAACATGCAAACTCCTAGGGCACAGGCCAAGATTTGAACCTGGGACCCAGCGTTGCAAACACCAAAGCTCTGATCCACCATGCTGCTAGGTTCTTGGATTGAGGCTTAATACGTTTATGGCATCTTGGCATCTGGGAAGAGACATTTATTTTATCTACAAAAGAAAAGGAGGAAAAGGCAGGTTTTCTGTCCTTTTTCCTGCAGAAGGGGGGAGATATAGAAGAAATGTTTTTAGAGACCCAGAGATAAAAACAACATTTTCCATGCCCTCTGTTGACTTGGTTAAAGTAAACATAAGCTACAACACCATTCTTGATACTAGGTATTTATTCTCTCAGACTTGCACTGGAATGTCAGTCTCTGTAGTGGTGCTGATTGTGTTAGCCTGTATCAATGAAAAATAAATTACAGGTAGTCCCTGAATTACATATGAAGGGGACTGTAGGTTTGTTCTTAAGTTGAATTTGTATGTAAGTTGGAATAGGTACATTATTTTAATAAATGCAATTAGGACAGATGTTTGTCTCAACATAATATTAGGCAGCAAGGTGTCAGTTAGTGTATAAAATCCTCACTGCGAGTTAATAACAACCAAAGCAAAAAAATAATAAAAACAACTGCAGAATTTGTCTGGGTCATTAAAGAGTTACAAATTGTTCTGAAGAGCTCAGTCTCAGCTGTGTTTAGCAAAAGATTTCTTCTTCTTCTGCAAGTCATGCAAACCAACCCCCTCCAAGCCTCTGTCCTGCACATGAGGAAGCAGGGAAGCCTGTTCATATCTAGGAGTAGTCCGTATGTCGGATGTCCTTAACCTCCTTGCCGTTAAGCCCAACCTTCGTTCGGGCAAAAAAAAATTGCAAGGATGGTTAACCCCCGAGATTTTTCCCATCCTTACTTACCTGGTCCCCCTGTGCTCATCCAGCATCGTTTTCGTATTCCAGCGTCGTCCTCCGTCCAGCGTCGTCCGTCGATCTCCCTCTCCAGCGTCGGGTGCCAGCGGGACCGGTAAGATGCCGGCCGGCTTCTTACCTGGTCCCGCTGATCGTCCCACGTCCTTCTCGTTCCAGCGCCGGGTGCCTTCTGAAACGAGAAGCCGTCCGGCGGAGAAAAAAAAAAAACGGACGGCTCCTCTCTGCGTGCGTGATGACGTCGGCGCGTGTGCGGGAAATTCAAATTGAAACTCATTCATTCATTTTGTATTGGATTCAATACAAACTCCTGTATTGAATCCAATACAAAATAATTCAAATAAATACAAAGTGTGTAATTGGTAAATTCAAACTGTCATTTTGTATTGGATTGAATACAAACTCCCGTATCCAATCCAATACAAAATAATTCAAATAAATACAAAGTGTGTAATTGGTAAATTCAAACTGTCATTTTGTATTGGATTGAATACAAACTCCAGTATCCAATCCAATACAAAAAAATAAAAAAATAAATAAAATAAAAGTAAATAACTTGGAAATTCAAATTCTTATTTTGTATTGGATTGGATACAAACTCCCGTATCCAATCAAATACAAAATAATTCAAAACAAACCCCAATAAATACAGAATCAAAGTTTTAAAAATTGCCACTTATTCCCTGGATGGCTAATGTGTAACACTGTGTCTTATCTTACCTTTGCTGATCTTCGCCTAATTTTGACCATTTGCTGCCTGCTTTGACCTCTGCCTGGACTCCGACATCTCTGCCTGCCGCCTGCCCTGACCTCTGCCTGGACTCTGACATCTCCGCCTGCTTTGACCTCTGCTTGGACTCTGACATCTCTGCCTGGACCTGGACATCACCGCCTGCCTGACCCCTGCCATGGCTTCAAGCTTTGTTTATGTAGTCATGTTTAAGCTGATTTTTGTGTTTTTCCTTTAATTTTATTAAAAGTAATTTTTTTTTTTTAAATGATTGTGTGTTTCAAACATTTTTTATATTCATAATATCTACTAGAACCCCTGTTCGGACATATTTCTGTAAGTTACAGGTCTACAATTTAAAAAAAAAATTTCATGAAAAACAATGGATCACTTTTGGTACAGAAATCTAGACCTCAGTGTAACGCTCAGGAGGTTAACCCCGGGAATGCTGTTCACTCCCGACCCTCGTATTTGCCCACACTCCCTTATCACTGCCTTGAGGAGCTTGAACTCCTATGTGTGTCCTCATGCTGTAGTGTGTGTTAGTTTCCTGTTTGCCTCACGCTCTCATTGTTTTACCTCTGCATCTGTAGTCACCATATTGATAAGCTTTTTCCTACTGTTTACAAAACATCTGAAATGTCCCAGCATGAGACAATCAGGAAACTAGCACAGTGCAGCCTGGGGACACACAGTGCAAGATGGACACACACACTCACACAAGGTAAAATAGAGAGCGATGGGAGAGGGACAAGCCATGTGTGATAACAGGAAGAGGGGCAAACATAGGGAGATTCAAAGTGTGCCACTGCATGAGGACCCTGGACCCAACATGCTGTCATTGGTGGCCCTAAATTAATTCTGCACAGAGGCCCACTGCTGGCTGTAGCTTCCATTGGACAGAAAGGAGAAGTGCAACATTGTGTACACAGCAGAGATGAAGGAAAAGAGGGATGGTGCCTGATGGCCTTGTCCTGCTGTGTATTTACAGTACAGAATGTGCCTGATTTTATAAAGCTCTCCAAGGCTGGAGAACATATATTATTATTGGGGAAATCAGAGAATCAGAGAAATTGGAGAAATCCCTCACCTCTTAGATTGTAAGCTCTTCGGGGCAGGGTCCTCTCCTCTTCCTGTGTCACTGTCTATATTTGTCCATCATTTGTAAGCCCTAGTTAATGTAAAATGTACTGCGCTGCAAAATATGTTGGCACTATATAAATACTGTTTATTATTATTATTATTATAATTATTATTATTATTAATGATAATAATAATAATAATAATAATAATAATTGGCTGGAATGGATTTCCTAAAAATTATTGCTATTAGTTGGAAACTGTTTCAATCTTGGACTAGATCCATTCTAGGTTTTCTGGATCACCCAGATTCAGCTATGACAGTCTATATTCCCCAGTCTTCAATATTTTAAAGCTTTAATATATTAGGCCAAATGTTTCTCACTGTAATGTATGACTGGATCACTTACTGCCTGTCCCTGTCCAGGCTGTCAGAACAGGAGCGAGCCATTGGCTAAAATTCACATCCACTCAGCGCGCTAGGGCAGGTTCAAGGCTGTTACAGAGCTTGAAACATTGGCAGTGTACCTGCGGCATCAGTACAGTTGCAGGATCTGAGTGCTGCCATTGGGGTCATTACCTTTCAAAGTCGAGACCTTATTAGCAAATTAGGACAGAGTTCTATCATGTGATTATACAGCCCTTATTATAAATATACTCGTGGAGAGTGTGACATTATCAAGGCATAATATTAAATTACAGTAAATTTCTACTAAATGTAAGTTAATCATACACAAGGTGGATTAAAATTATTATTCTTTAGAATAATGCTTATATTGGCTGATTGTATATTTTATGATCTGATCAATCTGTGCTGGTTCAGCTCTGTAGCTTCCATTTTTTGTTCACTGCTTGGAAGGTGTTGCTCTGGCTCTGTCTCCTTATTGACCACTTAATGTAATAGATTACCTCCCTAGAGAATAGAAAGGCAGGAGGATAAGCAGGGGACTGGACAGAGCTAATCTGCATATCTGCTTTAAACCAGTGCCTTGCAAAGTACTAAATCTGTTGGAATAAATTGCAGCTGGTTATATATCAAATATAATCATAGGAATGCAGTAAGCTGAGCAGCTCACTGCAGAGGATAAAAACAATAGGGATGAGGTTAGGTTTTTGCTACCTTTAAAATATTTCTATGATGGTCTATTTGGTAATTTGTTTGAATTTTGGGGAGCATTTAAAAGCAGCAAATGATTTAGTAAAAATAGTTCAGTTTCACGCTCATTAGATCTATGAACACCAAATGCAATGAATACATGCTGAATGACTTTATTAGAAACTTGCTGACAAGCACAGCTAATGGTGCATTGTTAACAGAGGATCACAGAAAGTTCAATGCATTAATGAATACATATCACAATGATGTAAAGAATATAGATGGAAAGTTGAAGGATTGGATCCTCATGGGTGGAACACAGCTTAGCTGCTCTTTTCCAGGCTATGCTTGTCAAACAGGTACTCGCCCATGCCGTTCTGGGGCACCCCAAGGCGTTTTAGGTTGGTGATGTAATCTCCAAGCTGCTTTATTGCTTTCACTTGTTCCTCCAGATATTCAGACTCCAAGAAATCACACAGCTGAAAAACAAATTTTTTTTTTTGTTACTTATGCTTTAATTATTCTTTCAGGTCCTCTAGGAAACACAAGATAGAAGAAAAAAAAAATATATTCATTTTAATGAAACTGTTGACCACCCTCTTGTATCAGTGGAATTATTTTGGGTTTCTGTATCATATTTTAGGATTTGCATTATAGATATACAGTATTTGTTAAAAGTCCTACTAACAAATAGTGAAAACATGAAAGCTGTAGGCAATCATATTCCAACTGTTTATGATAAATAAAAAAAAAGCTCAAACAGCAGGCAAAGAGGGTATTTTTTAGCAGAAAACAGCAAATACATTACAAGAAAAAGTGGCTTTGCATGTCTGCTTTGCCACATCTTAACCCAACCATACAAGCACCTCCAGGGCAGACAAGTGGTACAGCAATTTCTACTTTAGATTTCAAAAACCGCTGTAAACATTTTATTATGATGTAAGCTAGTTTCATATGTAACTATATATGAAGTTATTAGTTTACCATCTTTCTGCTATTGACTTGAGATGATGTAATAAATGGATTAAAGTAATGAATGTATAAGGCAGACTTACATGAGGGTCAACTTTGTCAGAGGCCAGCTTATGCAGATCCAGAAGAGCCTGGTTCACAGTCTTCTCCAGCTGCAGAGCGGCCTGCATGGCTTCCAGGGTGTTACCCCACTCATTACGGTCTGGTTTCTGAAGGAAAAATAAGTGTTGTAACTAAAAATGTTTATGCATTCAACTCTCATATACAAGTAAAGGATGACTTTTGCTAAAAAAATAACACATTTATTGGCTACACAAACATTTTTTAGTGTTCACACAAATACCTAGTCCTATTTCTATGCAGCCAAGTAGTTATTTTGTTTATTCTGGAAAAAAAAGTCAAATGTTACTACCTTGAGGTCCTGCAGGACAATGCGACCCCCACGCTTGTTCTGATATTTCATGAATTTCTCGGCATGCTCCCTCTCCTCGTGACTCTGCTCCTTGAAGAACTCGGCCACATGGGCAAGGGCGACATCATCACGATCAAAAAAGTAAGACTGGGGAAAAAAAAGAGATTGAGGTTTATTGTTACAAATGTTCCCACCACTGGCTGTGAAATAAGTGTCTATAGTATTGTAAGTAAGCTGTAACAAGCATGTAGAGGTGACATGAAAGAAGTGTCATAGAATTCAGGATGTAACTCAACAACAAATGTCCCTAGACCCGCTTACCCATCTACTGGGGCTACCCTTAACGGGTCTCCCCAAACCTACTGGCAAACTGGTTGCACATGTCTTAGTGGCAGTTCGCACCCTGATACCGACCAGATGGAAGTCCACTTTACCTCCCTCCTTGGAGGACCTATATACCTGCATACAGGATGTTCGCCTAATAGAATATCTTGCTGCCCTTATACAAAACAAAGTGGATAGATGTGAAAAGATTTGGGATCCATGGGACACCTTCTATGCTCAACTGCAAGTTTAGGGTTTAGTTGTGCTCCATTTGCTCCAGTATACCTTCTCAATAATGCCCACCTGCCCCCCTTCTACCCCCTCCCCCTCTTATTGTTCCTAAGGGATATTATTTTGACAGCTTTTATGCTCATGTTTATTTTTTTCATTGTATGTTTCTTTTTTGTTTCTCTTTTCCTTTCTTTGTTGTGATTTGTTTCAGCATTACTGGATGGGATTCTACTTTGGACTTTGGCCTTCACACTACTCAACAAAAACATTCCTATCTTGGATGAGGACATATTTTTTGTGATTGTTGAGTATCTTGCCTTACCTGATGTTTACTGATGTTATTTGCGTTGTTCCTATTCCTGTATTGCTGTACTTCTTGTTTGTATTTACAAAAAACGCAATAAAAACAATTCCAAAAAAAAAAAAAAAAAAAGAAGTGTCATAGAAAATTCATTTAGATTGGTGTGTCAGAATACTTGCCACTGGACATCTATATGTTTCATTACTAAAGAACGGCAATAGATTTTTCCCTTTCTTACTATAGTTCCCACCTAAAGTTTGAAATTAATGTCACCTTATGTCAGGTATTCCCAATCAAGCTCTGAGGATATCGGCAATGATAAACGAGGAATGATCATTGGTAGAAGTCAGTCATGTTATGCGTACAAGAAAAAAAATCATAAACTCTTTGTTTCCCATGTCTCACTGAATTGGCAGTTTGTGGACTACTGGTGCCTTAAAACTGGATTTTTGATTAAACATTTAACTGAACTTGTGTTTTTAGGATATTCACACAGACAAACCCCTCAGGAGCAATGAATTACAAGCCAAGAGGTTATTATGTATAAAGTGTTCCAATATGTTAAAACACTATGCCAGAGACAGTGGCAGGGCAAGCACTAATAAGATTTCAGATTTAATAATAATTTAATCCTGGTTCTAAAAGTGTCATCTAACCTTTCCTTAATTACACCAATCATATGAAACTCCATGAGAATGGAAGACACTTTGTGTGATTTTGTATTGGACGATGATCTAAATCTTAGAGTACACTGTGTTTATTTTATAGTCAAAAACAGCTAAAATAATAAACATGAATGTAAGAAGTGACAGGTCTTGCAGTACAATAAAACCTGTAGTATAGAAAATTCCATAAGATATAGGAATAAGGAAAGGTCAGCAAGAAATACATTTTAAATACAGTATTAAAAAAATTAAAATGCTCACCATGGAGAGGTAGGTGTAGGAGGCATACAGCTCCAAGTTCACCATACGGTTGATGGCAGCTTCGCAGTCGCTGTTAAAGTTCTGGCGCACCTGGGATTCCATTGCGGTGTTTTGGTGGTTTTGGATAGCGCAAAAAGTCACAGAAAATCAGCTATAAATCAAAGATGTTTCAAAAAGAGCAAAAGACTCAGAGAGGGTTCCGTTCAAGCACTGTTGAAGCAAGAACTCTGCTCAGAGTCAGGAGTAGATGTGATCACTGCATGAATGAACTCTCTATATATAGGGAGCCAGCCCAGGAATCTAACTACTGAACTTCCTCCCTTTACTTACATCATCCACCAGCAGCCAGTCAGATAAAAGAGGTTGTTTTGCAAGATTGTTGACCCTTGGCCAGGAGAGGATAGTGCAGACAGGTTTATGCAGTAATATTACTTTCCATGTTGATGTTAGTAGAAATGAATTTTTATTAAGGTTAATAGCACCATTGTAATAAAATATACACAGCAAACAGCATTTAGTGTGTGATTTTCACCGCCTATGTTTATACTGCACATCCCTGTATACTAAGGGATGTGTACCAAACAAAAAGAAACATAAATTTAGATGCAAATCAAACTGCCTTTCATTAGCTGTCATTTCCACAAAATTTGCTAAATCTGTCTCTAATGGATACAGCCAACAATTGAAATAGTATGATGATGCATCCATAAGTATGTGTTTTGTTATTATTTCAAAAGATTTTTTTCTATTGTGTCTGTGTGGTAGCATTGTGTTTACTCTTTACCCTAGAAATGGGTAAAGGGTGCTAATAAACCCTAGGTGAGTGGACATGTATATCTGGAAATGCTCTTATTCCCCCCAAATTCCCCACTTGTTTTTGGTTTGAGTTGATGTGGGGAAGAGGCATTGTCCCTTCAATAATGGGACCCTTCATTGTTGAAAGGAAGGCATTGAGTCTGGTATGGTATCAGAAATAATTGGGAGTAAAGGCTTATTGCCCTATGTTCTTTTGATAAGTTTCTGCTTACCCAATATATCACTGCCCACAAGGTACTGAGGATCAGTGTATTACTGTTTCCTATTTACTTCTTGATAACTGCAAAGTTAGTTCTCCATGGCACCCTTTATTACCACACTTAATATGTAATAACAAGGTCTTCCTAATAAAGATCCTTTAATGAATGCAACCTTTCTAATCTCTGGTATAATTCTTTTTTTTTATTCCTAACAATCTGTGAGCTCTTCAGTTGATTATTGTAACACAAATAAATAACCTGTAGCCAATGTTACATCAATTAAGCTTCCATCTCTTCAGTCCAGGCACCTTATGCGTTTATGTATTACATTGACCAGGAAAAAACTCCTAATGTCAGGATGACAATAAAATCTTTCCACCAGCATTATGTTGCTGGAAACCCAGTACATTTCTATGTATTTAGCATGATACACATCCACATGCCACATCCAAGTGTCTGCCAACGATGGGCAGTTCTATATTCTGGAAGAAAACCGTAACAAAGTGCCAGGCCATGGGATGCATACTCAGCATGCCCATTGCCACTCTTCATAATCTGTAGTTGGGCACTGGCAAGCATTGGTCAGAACACATCTGGAATATGCAGTCAAGTTTTGGGAACCAGTTAACAAAAAAGATATTGAGGAATTGGAGAGAGTACAGAGAAGGGCAACTAAACTAATAAAAGGAATGAAGGAGCTCAGCTATGAGGAGAGATTAGCTGAACTGAATCTATTCTCCCTCGAGAGGCGGCATTTAAGGGGGATATGATTAGCCTTTAGTATACCCTTATTGCAAAGGACAAGGGGCATTCTTTGCATCTGGAGGAAAAGAAGTTTAATCTCCTCATAAAGTAGGGATTCTTCATGGCAAGGTCTGTGAAAATGCTGATTAGGCTCCCTCAGGAAGCAGTTTTCGCAAATTCTATAGACTGCTTAAAGAAAAAGCTGAATTCTCTTCTAGAAGTGCAGAATATAACTGGGTATTGAAGTTGTAATGAAATAACATGGGAGACTGTTAATCCATGGAACATCCAGTTGTCTCATGGGATCAGGAAATAATTTTTTCCCCTGTTGTAGAAAATTGAACCATATTTATAAGGGTTTTTACCTTTTTCTAGATCAACTATGTAAATATATATGGGATATGGTGGTTTCAAATATGTTTATTTACCTAGTGGTTGAATTTTGATGGATTTATGTCTTATTCCAACCTGACTATATAAGTAACATTATCACTCATTGCATCACATTGCAATATATAGGACTGGAAATTCTTGTTGTACTCCTTCACTTAGTTGGACCAGCTGTCAATCCTGACTCTGTGCTGACCTTTACATAAAGGTGGTATATGTATCTGAAAACAAATACACGAATAGGTGATTTTTCATGTAAATGTGAATTCTTTAGGTTATTGCATAACCAATTACCTGTTTACTTGATATGCTCCAAGCAGTACACAGGTGACAACATATCATTAACCTAGTCATGGAAACAAAATTTTGCTTAGTTGCAGGGCACAGAAATACACACTGGTCAAATAATCACTAATCAATTTCTGCCTGCAATAAAACAATTGTGGGAAAGTGCACTAGTTAATTTCATATTATGTTATAGTAGGAATACAGCACAGTTACAAAGTCAATATTTCTTGTTCACACCTGTTCATACAAATCAAAACTCAAATCACACTACCCAAAAAATCCCTACCCTGAATATAGGGGCGCTCAGTATATTGTTGGCCACACATTCTTCAACTGAATTTGAATTATAGTGGTAAGTTTCTATAATGAAAGTTCAGTTATTCTTAGTAATACTGCCACAAAATTTGTTTGCTTTATTTATTCATTTTTTAATGAACAGTAAAGCAGCTTACAGTTGGATTACAACAAGTGATCACCTCAAAATACAAATATGGGTCAACGTAATTTGTATTCCATATAGGAGACCTCTAACATGCAGCTACTGTGTAAATTGATAGAATACCAAGTGACAATCGGGTATTGCACAGATTAGTTTTATACTGTAATGTTGTGGCCAGCACGAGGCAGCAGCATCAATACCCATCATCACAAGTTTTTAATGCAGATTGGAAGATACAACCCACATTCCATAGTTTCCTAATGCTAAATAGCCTGCAACAGATACATCAATGAGTAATATTTAGGGAGGTGTGTGTAGAAAGCTATATATTAAATTAAATGAGATCATCAATATTAAAGTATCTATACATAGACCTAACTCGTTTTGTCCTTCCAGTAACTATCCCCTGTACGTAAAGACATCAGCAGTGGAGATGTTTATTATTACCAAGTGGATGTGTTATAGATGTTAGGTTACAATGATGGAATTATTAATATTATGATTATTAAACAGGTTTTATATATTGCCAATAAATTACGCAGTGCTGTACATTAAATGGGGACATTTAAGAGATTACTTCCTCTAGTCATCATACAATTTTTATTCTCCACCATGCCAGGTACATGAATAAAGGTGAATATGAGAGAATAATAAATTATCCTAGGTAATGTAAACTCCTAGCCAGTGGGCATTTACAGAGGTCACAAATAGGCAATTCTTGATCCAAACATATTGGTGGTAATAGGCAGTTTTCATGTGATAGTCCTGAGCTATGTTGCCTATAAAGTGTTAAATGTTGCTGAGTCATTAAAGCTGCATTTATGCTGAATCATGGAGCATGCAATATAATTACAATCTGTTACAACATCTCAAAGGCTTTTAGGATTACTTCTGCTCATTAGATCAGGATTGAACCAGATCTCTAAGTAATTGGAACAAACAGGAATAATTTAGTATCTTTGTTTCTCAATCTGTATAGGTTCTGACAACTTAATTTTATTTCCAGAATACCATCTGAGATGTTACATTTTGGCCTTCAAATATGCATTGAGTATAGCTTAGACAATTTTGGTCTGGTCCACCACCTCAGGGAGTAAGCCCTTATATTTAAAACATGTTGTTTTTCAGGGCTGTTATTCTGTACATTTATTTCAGATCAGTGCCTTTGAAAGTATGGAAACTGTTGAATTGGAGTGACAGTTGTGTAACTGTCATTTTCAGAAGGAGCAGGCTAATTAGTAATAGCCTTCTCCTGAAAATGACAGTTATACAACAGTCACTCCAATTTAACAGTTTCTAGCCTTTATGTTGTTTCAGTTAAGGTTGTCTATTAGCCTTGGGATCGAGCAATCCCGCATGGCTCCCAGTAGCTGGCACCTTGCCACCTGCTTGGTCATTTGCACCACATTCCTGGTTCTTAAAGAACCAGGGTATGCACGTTTGGCACATGTTGGCAGTGAGAGGTACACTTATTCTCTATGAGGCTGCCATGGGGAAAAGCTTCATGTAAAAGAAACTACAGGTAACTGCACTGCAACCTCATAGTCAGTACCAACATCACTTTAGGATGTGGTGGAACATGGGATTCACAGCATGGATGTGCAGCTGACAAATCTGCAACAACTGTGTGATGCTATCATCTTAATATGGATCAAAATTTCAGGGGATTGTTTCCAGCCTCTTGTTGAATCTCAGCCACAAAGAAATTACATCAAAAGGGGCCCAACCCAATACTAGCAAGATGTACCTAATTTTTTCTTCAAACAATCACATGAGCTAAAACTACTTCATGAGGAAGTCTATTCGATTTTTTCACAGACCTTACTGTGAAGAGTCGCTTCCATATGTATGTATATCCATTAATATCCATTAAAGTAAGGCAAACACCAAAACATTTTTCAAATATTTTAATAGCAAAAAGTTCAGATCTGAGGCCCCTTAAAGGATGTCGCTGGGTTGGTAACTGGGGATATAGAGAAGGCAGATTTACTAAACACATTTTTTAACTCTGTGTACACGAAGGAAAATGGCAGACCTCAAGTCCAAATTCATAATAGCAATGTCACTGCCTTAAATGAGTCACAATGGCTCAGAATTGATATGATTGAGAAAAACCTGTGAAAAATTAAGGTTGACAAAGGGCCTGATGGGTTACATCCACAAGTCCTCAAAGAGCTGAGCTCATTTATTTCAAAGCCTTTATTTCTAGAGACTCTTTAGTCACTGGCAAGGTACTGATGGATTGGCATAAGGTCACTTTGGTTCCTATCTTCAAAAAGGGAGCAAAGTCATTACCAGGTAACTACAGACCGAGTTTAACGTCCATAGTTGAAAAGGTCCTAGAGAGTTTCATAAAGAACCACATAGAGGAGTTTTTGCTAGAAAATAATATTATAAATTATAGCTTCAAGAAAGACAGAAGTTGTCAAACAAATCTAGTCTCTTTTTATGAGGAAGTAAGTAAACAGGTCGATAGTGGAATAGCAGTTGATATAGTGTACTTGGACTTTTCTAAAGCATTTGACACTGTACCCCACAGATGGTAATATGCAAGTTAGGGTCGATAGATTTAGAAAAGTCAATCTGTAAATGGATAGAGAACTGGCTTAAAGATTGTCTCCAGAGAGTTGAAATTAATGATTCATACTCTGAATTGTCTAAGGTTATTAGTGGTGTACCCCAGGGTTCAGTGTTGGGACCTTTACTGTTTAACATCTTTATAAATGATATAGAGTGTGGGATTAAAAGTACCATTTTTGTGTTTGCAGATGACACCAAACTATGTAATGGAATTAAGTCCATATAATCTACAAGCAGACCTGGATGTACTGTTTGATTGGGCAGCCAAGTGGCAAATGATATTTAATATAGATAAATGTAAAGTTATGCACTTGGGAGCTAACAACATGCATGCCCCATACTGTCCAGGGGGGAATACACTTTAGGGAGTTAGAAATGGAAAAGGATCTGGGAGTTCTGCTGCTAATAACAACATGCAATGCCAAGCTGCAATATCTAAAGCTAGTAAAATACTTTCTTGTATTGTATGTAAAGAGGACTAGACTGCAGAGATGGAGACATAATCCTGGCCCTGTACAAAGCATTGGTCAGACCACATCTGGAATATGCAGTCCAGTTTTGGGCACCAATTCACAAAAAGGACATTGGTGAATTGGAGAAAGTGCAGAGAAGGGCAACTAAATTAATAAAAGCAATGGAGGAGCTCAGCTATGAGGAGGGATTAGCTGAACTGAATCTATTCTCCCTGTATAAATATATAAATGGTCCATATAGAGAACTCTCCTCCCCACTTTGAGATCATTACAAAGAACAAGAGGGCACTCTTTGCATCTGGAGGAAAAGAAGT
Organism: Pyxicephalus adspersus; assembly: GCF_032062135.1. Taxonomy (NCBI): domain Eukaryota; kingdom Metazoa; phylum Chordata; class Amphibia; order Anura; family Pyxicephalidae; genus Pyxicephalus; species Pyxicephalus adspersus. The sequence continues at coordinate 15,397,328 of NC_092868.1, forward strand.
TTTATTTTCCTCCAGAAAATAAGATAAGGAAGGGATTCTTCACTGTAAGGGCTGTGAAAATGTAGAATCAGCTCCCTCAGGAAGTAGTTTCAGCAACTACTATAGATTGCTTTAAGAAAAAGCTGGATGATTTTCTAGAAGCACAGAATATAACTGGGTATTAAGGCTTTAAAGTAAAAATAACAGTGACTGTTGATCCAGGGAACATCCGATTGCCTCATGGAATTAGGAAGGTTTTTTTTCCCCGTTGAAGCAAATTGTACCAGGGTTTTTTTTTGTCTTCCTCTGGAGCAACTATGTCTTATAGGGTTTTATATCTGGGATATGTTTATTTCCCTAGTGGTTGAACTTGATGGACTTATGTCTTTTTCAACCTAACCTACTATGTACCTATGTAACAATATACCTGTAAAAGGGAATTTTGAAGCAGATTCTCTATATGGACCATATATATTTATATAGAAGCATCAGATCCCCCTAAAGCACCACTTATTAAGGCAGAATAAATTAGGTTTAGCTAATAGCACCTTATAGCTCCTCCATGTCATTTCTTTGGTTGCCCTTCTCTGCACTCTCTTCAATTCCACTATATCTATTTAGTGAATTGTTTTCCAAAACTGGACTACATTGTCCAGATGTGGTCTGACTGCTTTCTACAGAGGCAGAATTAGGTCTCAAACTCTCTACTGTCTATTCCTCTATTGATACAGAAAAGTATTTAGCTAGATTTTGAAATCACAGTTTAGCATTGCATGCTATTATTAAGTCTATGAAACAACCAAATCTGGACCTCTTATCCATTAGAGAAACTTTATTCCATTACAAAGTTGGTGTCATCTTGTGTCATATATGTCTATATTAAAAACTAAGGGTCCCAAAGATAGATAAGATATTTGTTTGACAAATTTGGTCTTTCATGAATCCATGCAGACTATTACTTTATACAGTTTTTTTATCTGGCAAAATTCTTTTATGTGGTTCATCATACTCTCTAGGATATTTCCATCTATAGAAATTAAACTTTACAGTCCTTACTTGGTAAAACATTACTCCCTTTTATTAGATGGGTACAACAATGGCCTTATGCCCACCCATTGGTTCCCATAATGTCTTTAAAAAAAAAAAAAGAGCTCCACTCTTTAAGGACACGTAAGTGTAATCTACTTCTTCCTGATGCTTTATTAACCTTAATTTCTTCTAACTGTTACTCGATTAAATCAATTTGTTCCATTGCAATAATATGTTTCCTACTTTACATTTTAAGCCCCACAATTTCCCTTTTTGTACACAGGGTAGAAAAAAAAGCATTTAAAAAATTAATATTTTCTGTCCCCTGTCACCAACCCTGAGTCATCTTGTTAATGGCATTCATGTTATGACCTGATGTTTTTATTATATATTATAAAAATGTAAGTTTTTCTTTTTTTTACCAATTTGAATTTTTGCACATGTAATAAATGTCCATTTCAACTTGAAAAATTCCAATTTCCCATCCCCCATTCTCAAGATCTATGAACACCAAATGCAACAAATACATGCTGAAAGACTTTATTAGAAATTTGCTGACAAGCACAGCTACTGGTGCGTTATTAACAGAGGATCACAGAAAGTTCAATGCATTATTCAATACATGTCACACAGATAGTAAAAAGAATATAGATGGAAACTTGAAGGGTTGGATCCTCATGGGTGGGACACAGCTTAGCTGCTCTTTTCCAGACTATGCTTGTCAAACAGGTACTCGCCCATGCCATTCTGGGGCACCCCAAGGCGTTTTAGGTTGGTGATGTAATCTCCAAGCTGCTTTATAGCCTTCACCTGTTCCTCCAAATATTCAGACTCCAAGAAGTCACACAGCTGAAAATCAAAACAGTATTGCTAAAATGTCTGCAAAGTTTTACTCATTATTTCAGGACCTCACAGAAACACAATGTAGAAGAAAAAAAATATTTCAATTTTTAGCAAAACTGTTCTTCACCAGCCTGCATCTTTAGATTTATTCAAGTTTCTCTATTATGCGCATTGGTTTCAAATTTAAATTTGTTAAAATTCCAACCGCTAAAGAGGGAAAACAAAAGAGGCTGAAGCTCCAGCCAATCATATTCCAGCCAATTATAACAAAAAAGAAAAAAAATCTGAAACTGAAACAGATAGGATGCAGTGTATGTCTCAAGCCAACTACCTCAGTGGTACAGCATCTTCTATTTTAGACTTTAAAAAGATCTGTACTTAGGACATGTTATGTTATGTTAAAAAGTATGAAGTTATTACTTTTACATACTACTTATCTGCTATTGATTAGAGATGATGTAAGAAAGGGATTTAAATAATGAGTGTATAGAGCAGACTTACATGAGGGTCAACTTTGTTAGTGGCGAGCTTGTGCAAGTCCAGAAGAGCCTGGTTCACAGTCTTCTCCAGCTGCAGAGCGGCCTGCATGGCGTCCAGGGTGTTGCCCCACTCATCACGCTCTGGTTTCTGAAGGAAAAATAAGTGTTATAACTAAAAATGTTTATGCATTAGAGCAAGGGTGTCAAACTCTGGCCCGGGGGCCAAATTTGGCCCCCAAAGGAATCCTAAATATGAACTGCAGCTGTCCCACCTCCGCATTGAAATAGCGCCGCTACTACAATTCCTGGCATCAGTCGCGTGTATAGACCAGCGGGCTCTCTGCCTATGCATGGCCCCACATTGGACTGTTTTATAGATGCAAATAATGCTGGGAATTTTAGTAGCGGCGCTATTTCAATGAAGAGGGAGGGCTACTCATAGGATTTAGCTCCGCATTAGCCGTGTCTGGCATTTCCAGACTCCCCCTCAGCTGTACTTTTCCTTGCTACTGCAAGTCATGGACTTGAATGGTTGGATTTTCATAGAAGAATATTGTTATTATGTTAACCTGTGCAAAAAGGTTACCATTTAAATTTAACTCAGAAGGCTACGGGGCATAAGTTTTTTCCTAAATAAAATTAAAAAACAAAAGTATGCTTCCTTCTCTATTAGAAGCTTGTTCCAGATTGAATGTAAAACAAAACCTCTTAGTTTCCATATGAAAAGGGTTTATACCTAATGAAAAAGAAAAACGTCCTCAATTTTTTCAATAAATTTTAAGGTTGGCCCGCGACTTTTAAGTTTTTAATTTTGGCCCTCTGTGTATTTGGGTTTGACACCCCTGCATTAGAGTCTCCTATAAAGCACAATGTTAAGGATAACTTTAGAGAAAAAAATAAGAGTATTTTTTTTTTTACATCTAAAAAAAAAAAAAAAGCCCAGTGTTACTACCTTCAGGTCCTGCAGGACAATGCGTCCCCCACGCTTGTTTTGATATTTCATGAACGTCTCAGCATGCTCCCTCTCCTCGTGACTCTGCTCTTTAAAGAACTCAGCCACATGGGCAAGGGCGACATCATCGCGATCAAAAAAGTAAGACTGGGGAAAAAAAAAAAAAAAAAGAGAGATTGAGGTTTATTGTTAGAAATGTACTTTCTCTGGCTTTGAAAGACATGTCTATAGACACATATGCCTTAAATGATGAATGTAAGTTTGGCCTAAAAAACAGGAAGTCTAGACATGAATGAAGCATCATGGAAAATGAATTTAGAGGTGTGTCAGAAGCCACTGTACCTATTAATGTAGAACAGCATGAGATGCTTCCCTTTTTTACTCAAGTTCTCTTTGAAATTACTATCACTTTATGTCAGGTATTCTATTAGGCTTTGTTGTGAAAATGATATAATCTGCACCAATAAATGAGGAATGATCAGTGATAGAAGTCAGTCATGTTATGTGTGAGTGAAAAACACATTAACTCCTTTGTTTCTCAAGTCCTCAAATAAGTAGTTTGTGGATACAAGGTGCTCTGTGATTCACCAAGAAAATGAAGTAATCACCAAAAACATTTTGTGAATGTCTAGAAAAATCAATTTAACAAACATACAACTTGAGTGGCATCTGTAAAGATGTATATCATTCAATAAAGGGGGAACAAAAGATAATTTATCCACATTTTATATAAAACATGATGAAAGATAGAAATTTTATGACTTGTCCATGGACTTTTTTGTTTAATTATGACACAGTTCACAACATCAACCCTTGTATGCCTGAAATTGGTTTTGTCTGCTTAAACTTTTAACACTACAATTAAATGAAAATTCATATTTAAAAAAGTCACATTACTTACCATGGAGAGGTAGGTATAGGAGGCATACAGCTCCAAGTTCACCATACGGTTGATGGCAGCCTCGCAGTCACGGTTGAAGTTCTGGCGCACCTGGGATTCCATTTCAGTGTTTTGGTGTTTTTTGTTGGCGCAAAAAGTCACAGAAGATCAGCTATTATTGGAAGATGTTTAAAAGAAAAAAAAAAAGACTCAGAGAGGGTTCCGTTCAAGCACTGTTGAAGCAAGAACTCTGCTCAGAGTCAGGAGTAGATGTGATCACTGCATGAATGAGCTCACTATATATAGGCAGCCAGCCCAGGAATCTAAGGACTGAACTCCCTACCTTCACTTACATCTTCTACCAGCAGCCAGTCAGATAAATCAGGTTGTTTTGCAAGACTGTTGACCCTTGGGCAGGAGAGGACAGTGCAGGCAAGTTCATGTAGTAACATTACTTTGTACTTGGCATTAGTAGAAATTAATTCTTACTAAAGTTACCACCATTATATTAAAATATACACAGCAAACAGCATTTGCTTTTCACTGCACAACTATGACATGACAACATGACAGGTCTAGCCAGCAGTGAAAATAACACAATGATTCTCTGCACTAACACTGCAAACATATGTCATTATTGTGGTATTATTTCAAAGGATTTTATCTACTGTGTCTGTGTGGTAACATTGTGTTTATTTAGGAAATGGGTAAAGGTTACTGACATACCTTTGCACTCATTTACCTGGGTTAGTTAAATAATATCTGGTAACCCCTACATTATTGAGGGTTTCAAAATACCACCATATCCCCCGCAAAATCCCCAGCATCCTTTTTGGGGAGTTGGTTGTCCCGCCACAACGTGACCCTTAAAGAATTACACAAGCCCTTAGAGTTTCAGGGCTAGTGAAGCTGAAAAGTTGCAGGTAGAATTAGGCTGTTCATGCTGATACTAATTAGGTCACTGATCAGTGTAAAAATAGTCCTATCACTTGTAGTTCAATAAAATAATATTGAGAGAATCCAGCTCGGTCCCCCTTGAACCAGAAAATATTTACAGCCCAGAAACTGACAATTGATAATGTCAAAAAAGTGTAAATAAAACCTGCACACACAAAACTCTTCAATCCAGTGTTACAGGGTGTCCTATGGCTTGCCAGGGAAAGTCTTAGATGGGGTGAATGACTCGCTCAGACTAACGCATTATTCTGCCAGGCAGTTGACTTTTATGAAAAGCTGGTGTTAAGGGTCCTGGAGCCAGCCAAGGAAGAGTTGGGAAGGATCCTTGGCTACTATTTGTCCATGTCTGGATCTTCACCTGGATCTTGAAAGCACAGATGCTTTATTTAGGGAATCAGCAGAAGACTGCTGAGAGCTCAGTGATTTTAAACACTTGAAGGGAAAGAAGCTCCAGAGACAACCACTTAAGAGTAACCCGTCAAGATTACCTGTTAGTAAGAGAGGGATCTACCAAAGAGGTAGTTAGTGGCCCAGCCAGGCCTTGTATTTTTTTTTTAGCTTTTTTTTATTTAGTTAAGTTGTCCTACTTCATTAAACTGCTGCAAGCCTGTTACTAGTGGTAATCCCCTACAGCATGATCAAGCCAGGCACCTTGTACTGTTAAGAAATCCAATAAATTCCTCTATGCCACCAAAATCAGATCCCCACTATATTTCAGGCAAGCTCAGTACATTTTCTTGTGTTTTAGCATGATACATATGCCCGGGATCTGCAAAGGGTGGGCAATTTTAGATTCTGGAAGAGTACAGCAATGGTATGTAATTGACAGGTGCTGGGATACACACTCTGCATGCCCATTGCTGCACTGCATAGACTGTAGTTGGGACCAGTTGGACAGCCCTGGTCTACAGAAATGTACAGTATCACCCCCATGTTTCTCTGCTACAAGTAAGAAACTACTGGTGACACAGTGGAAATTTTCAAAACCCACAGAAACCATTATAGAAAAATTGGGAGTGATAGCTGGAAACAATCATTATTGTCACTCATTGCATCACTCATTGTAATAAATAGGACTGGAAATTCTTGTTGTGCTCCTTCACTATGTAGGACCAACTGTTAATCCCAGCCCTATGCTGCCTTTACATAAAGGTAGCATATGTATATGAAGACAAATACAATAATGATTTTTTTCAGATTATTGTACAATCATTTATAACCCATCACACAATACCAGTATTGTGGCTTAGGGTTACTCTATTAGCATGATATGCTCCAAGCAGCACACAGGTGACAACATCACTTGCTTAGTCACGGAAACAAAATTCCGCTTAGTCACAGGCAGAGAAATACACACAGGTCAAATTATCATCATCATTTTGTGCCTGCAGTAAAACAAGTGTGAGAAAGTGCAAACTGTATAGATGATTTTATATTCTGCATTCAGAATCTGATTATCAAATTCTGTCATCTGATTTTAAAATTCTATTACAGTAGGAATACAGCACAGTGACAAAGTCATTAATAGGACAAAACAGAGTTTTGCAGACCTCCCATTCCGACCAAACCCCCTTTTTAACCCACCATTCCCCTATTCAATAGACACACCATAATCATTGGTTAAATGTCCTGCACACCTTTTATTACACAATAAATAATAAATAAAACTTTATAAATAACAATATCAAACATACCATTAAAATATTGAACAAAAACAACAAATACCAACAAATAACAGTAAAATTAACAATGAATTAACCCTTCCAGCCCACTACCTGACCTTAGTCTTTTCTGGTTTCCGATCCTCGAGGTCCCCCATCAGCACTGGTAGTCTGCTCCAACCTGATAGTATTGCTTCCAGTCGCCAATTCTCCCAGTTCAGGAACGATCTTTTTAAACACAGACTACCACCATATGTGTATGCTCCATTCACCACTTTTTAGATAGGTCTCCAACCCCATTGAAACTTAACACCCCCTCGTGGATGTCAACCACCTTAAACTTACCCCTATGCCAACACCCCCATTACTATTTAACCAATACCAAATGGGGCAGGAGTGTAGGAAGCTTTCTCCTGCACCCTATAAATCGAATGACCTCACCCCTCTTCTCCCTAACTTTTTATCATCTTAATCCTTCCCTCACTTCTGCCTCCTTACAAATCCCCTAAAGTTACCTCCTGCTCCCGCTAAAACAATTTATTAACCCTATTGTGTCTGCTCTGTGTATGCCCGGTCATACAGGCCTTCTACTATGCTCCTTTATTCGCCTGGTTCAGCCCTTTCTATATTATTTGTCCACACCAGATTTTACAAAACTCCAATCACATTTCCTTGCAGCTTCATTGTCTGAATATAGGGGAACTCAATGTAATATTGGCCACGCATCTTAAAACTGTATTTGCAGTATAGTTGTAATTTTCTACTATGTCTTCAGGCTCTCTTTGTAATACGGTCATAAGGACACTTTGCTGGTTTTTCATTTTCTAAAAATGAACAGTAAAATAACTTACAGTTGAATTACAACATGTGACCACCTAACAATACAAATAGATGTCGGAGTAAACTCTGTCTATAAGGGATCCCTCTAATATGCAGACACTGGGTGAATAAATAAAATATTCAATGGCTATCTGATATTGCAGAGATTCATTTTATAATGTAACGTTAAATTCCCATGGTCATCATTTCTGTAGTGCCAAGGTACAGGACAGCATTAGGAAAATCCAACATCATCATTTTTGTAATGCAGAGTTGAAGATTCAAACCAAATTCAATAGTTTCCTACTGCTAAATAATCTGCAACATATAGATCAATGTTTAAAAGTAAAATTCACATGTACATTCTTTATAATGTTCCACTGTAATATGATTTTACACATACTAGAATTTAGCAATAAGTGTGTGTGTGTGTGTGTGTAGGAAGCTATTGAATAAATAAAATGAGATCACCATTATCAAAGTGTCCATACATAGACCAGCATGCAAGCTAACTAGATCTACTTGGCCAGTCACAACCCCATAAATGTGAAGACATCTGCAGTGGAGATCAATCCCAATATCAAGTGGAAGTGTTATAGATGTGAGGTTACAATGATGACATGATGAGAGATTACTGCATCTAGTCATCATACATCTTTTATTCTCCATCATGTCACACTTGCAAGGTACAAGAATAAAGTTGAAGAGGAGATAATATTACATTATCCTTGGCATTAGGACAGGCAGTCGGTACAAACCATGTAAACTCCTGGCCAGTGCAGTTTCTTGATCCAAACATAATGGCAGGAGTAGGCATTTATCATGTGATGGTCCTGAGCTATGTGGACTATGATGTGTTCATTGGTGTTGAGTCATGGCCAGGGTAGCTCAGACCTTTGCCCAATTGTCCCCCACACTCACTGATCCCTCCCCCAACTTACCAGCCCTTACACCCTCAAAAACACACTGACTACTAAATGGACTTAAAATGGCTGGCAAACAGCCATTTATTTAACAAAAATTAAATAAACAATTATCAGTAATTAACGAATAAATGTAAACTCTTTGCAAATTTACAACTAAGCATACATTAACATACATACATTAACGTTATCATAACAAATTCCACAACAATTTAACCCCCCAATATTTTATACCATATTAACCACAATGTTGCATTTGTACTACAACAACCAAAGTGTTCCAAACCCAAACAACTAGGCTGCAGGGCTTGGAAGGTAAATTCCGCATCCAGCAACATTTAAAATCCGAACATCATCATCACCACTACACCGGCCCCTAGCTGCCCAGCACTGCCTCGGGGGCCTACGCCGTACCACCTTAATAAAAGGGGCTTCCCACCAATTTGTTTGTCATTCCATAAACAGGATTCTTACCTTACCCTGGACCTCAAACGCTCTTTACAGGGCGGGTGGGCAGGAAATTTTTCTCCCACAAAAACTGTCCCTAACTTCCATTCAACCCTTCATTTAACCTTTCATATTCTCCTCAGAAACAATTTAATGTACAGTGCTGCATAATATGATGGCACTATATAAATACTGCTTATTATTATCTTTATTATTAAGAAACTACCAATAACCAACCTCATAGCCAGTGTGAACATAGCCTTAGGATGTGGTGGAACATGGAATTCATAACATGTATGTGCAGCTGACAAATCTGCAACAACTGTGTGATGTTATCATGTCAATATGGATCAAAATATCAGAGGAATGTTTCCCGACTCTTGTTCAAGCTATGCCACAAATAATTACAGCAGTTCTGAAAGCAAAAGGGGCCCAACCCAGTACTAGCAAGGTATATGTAATTTTGTCTTCAAACAATCACTGAATGGGCTAAAACTACTTTGTGAGGAAGTCTATTCCATTTTTTCACAGATCTTACTGTGAAGAATGCCTTCCATATGCGTAGATTAAGCTTCTTTTCCTCCAGACGCAAATAATAATTGTAAAAAGGAATTTTGAAGCAAATTCTCTATATGGACTACATATATATATATATATATAGCGATCAGATCCCCCTAAACATCTCTTCCTTGGAGAGAACAAATTCAGTTCAGGTGATCTCTCTCCTCCAAGCTGAGCTCCTCCATTCCTTTTATCAGTTTAGTTGCCCTTCTCTGCACTCTCTCCAATTCCACAATATCTATTTAGTGAACTGGTGTCCAAAACTGGACTGCATATTATAGATGTGGTCTGACCAATAGGGGAAAAATTTTGTCTCAATCTCTGCAGTCTTTTTCTTTTAATACAGAAACATATTTTGCTAGCTTTTGAAATCACAGTTTAGCCTTGCATGCTATTATTAAGTTTATGAAACAGATATGGTCGGCTTGGTCTGTTTGTCCATTAGAGAACTTTATAAGAACTTTATTTTATTACAAAATTTGTTGTCATCTGCAAACACAGAAATTCTATCATTTATAGATTAAAGATATCCCAGATACTTGACATTCCACGGGAACGTGTTGGGTTTGTTATCACCACCATCCTAGACATGTGCAAGCTTTCAGCGAAGTTGAACAGTGTTTGAATGTTTGAATGTTTGAACAGTGATCAGAAGAAGGAACGAGTTAAAGCATCCAAAGATGTTTTGGCCCATTTTGAAGCTGCACAGGACTTTTTGGCTAGGTTAGTGACTGAGGATGAAACCTTGCTCCACCGGACAGTATTATGCTAACCTCCTGGACCAGCTGAAGGAGGCAATTAAGACGAAGCGCCGTGGAAAGTTGACCAAAGGGATCCTTTTCTTGCAGGACAATGCACCTGCGCACACGTTCAACGTTGTGGCTGCCAAATTGAACACCCTGGGTTTCCAATTGGTCCACCATCCCCCCTACTCACCTGACCTGGCCCCTTCGGACTATTATCTGTTCCCGAATTTCCCGAAGAAACACCTGAAGGGGCAACGTTTTGAGGACATATCTGACGTAAAGGTGCGGCTGAGAGCTGGTTTGCGGCCCAACCAAAGGACTTTTTTTTGAACGGTCTAGAAAAGCTGCAACTACGCTGTACCAAGTACATCAGTCTCAAGGGGGAACATGTTGAATAAATATTTATGTTATTTCATAACTATGGTTCTCTTCCTTCTGGGCAAAGCCAGGAACTTCTTAGCACCCCCTTGTAGTCTTTAACTTCTTTGGCCCATTAACCATTTGTGTGGTACTGCCTAGAATGATTTTACAAAGTCCAAGTAGATTATAACAACTACTACTTCATTGTCCAAATGTTTACATACTTCCTCATATAAAGAGAAGATTTGTATGACAATTTTGGTCTTTCTTGAATCCATGCGGACGGACTATCACTTAATAGATATGTAATATTTTTTTTATCTAGCAAAATTCTTCCATTTTGGTATTAATCATAATCTATTATATTTCTAACTATAGAAGTTAAACTTACCACTTTTTACTTTCAGTAAAGACTGTACTCCCTTTTTATCGCTAGGTACCACATTATTTTTATGCCAACCCATTGGTAACCATAATGTCATTGAAATAAAGGAGCTCAACTCTTTAAGTACACGTAGGTGTAATCCATTTGTTCCCGATGCTGTATTAACCTTAATTTCTTCTGTCGATTATATCAAATGTGATTTGTTTAAGTCTGTGATAATATTTTGATACTATTTTGGAATTGAACGCCACCATTCTTTGAGTTGAAAAAAGCATTTATTACATTTGTATTTTTTGTCTCCAGTCACCAACCCGGAGTAATCTTGTTAATAGTCTTTTTTCTCAGACCTGATGTTTTTAAATATTTAAAAAAAGAAATAAAAATTGGAGTTTGTCTTTTTTCACAACCTGTCTTTTGTATTGAATTTGAGAAAGATATGAAAATATCTAATTTCCCACTTTTCCCCATACTTAAGATCTATGAACACCAAATGCAATGAATTCACAATACTAAGACTTTATTAGAAACTTGCTGACAAGAACAGCTACTGGTGCAAAATGAACAGAGGATCACATAAAGCCCAATGTATTAATTATTAAATATCACAATGATGTCACACAGATAATAAAAAGAATATAGATGCAAAGTTGAAGGATTGGATCCTAATGGACGGAACACAGCTTAACTGCTCTTTTACAGGCTATGCTTGTCAAACAGGTACTCGCCCATGCCGTTCTGAGGCACCCCAAGGCGTTTCAGGTTGGTGATGTAATCTCCAAGCTGCTTTATTGCCTTCACTTGTTCCTCTAGATATTCAGACTCCAAGTAGTCACACAGCTGAAAAAAAAGCATTGGTTAAATGTCTACAAAGTTTTAGGTTTTTACTCATTCTTTCAGGACCCCATGGAAATACAAGTTAGAAGAAAAATATATATTACATTTTTAAAAACTATAGATCACCCTCATCAATTAGTGGAACTATTCTAGTTTCTGTATTATGCTCATTCATTTCAAATTTAAATATTTTTGTCAAAATTCCAACTGATAAAGAAGGAAAACATGAAGGCTCCAGGCAATCATATTCCAGCTGTTTATGACAATAAGAAAAAAAATCAAACCACTGAGGAAGGGGGAAAGGGGTGTAATATTTTCAAAAAGAGGATTCTCAATATATAAATAGGATAAAGCTATGTCAGTTTTACAATGTCTTATTCCAACCATACACACACTTTCAGGGAAGATCAGTGGTACAGCAATTTCTTGGACTGTAAGAATTAGAAATGTTAAAATAAGATGTATGAAGTAATTCATTTGCTGTACCTCGTATCTGAGAATATTTGGAGATGATGTAATAAATGGAGATTTAAGTAATGAATGTATAGGGCAGACTTACATGAGTGTCAACTTTGTCAGAGGCCAGCTTGTGCAGGTCCAGAAGAGCCTGGTTCACAGTCTTCTCCAGATGCAGAGTGGCCTGCATGGCTTCCAGGGTGTTACTCCACTCATCACGATCTGGTTTCTGAAGGAAAAATTGGTGTTATAACTAAAAATGTTTATGCATTAGATTTCCATATACAGCACAAGGTAAGAGATAACTTTTGTTAAAAAAATAACACGTATTATTTCATTTCTACACAAGCATTTTTTTTTTAGTTTTTTAAAAAATACCTAGTTCTATTTCTGAGCAGTCAAGTAGTTTTTGGTTTCATCTAGAAAAAAAGTCAAATGTTACTACCTTGAGGTCCTGCAGGACAATGCGACCCCCACGCTTGTTCTGATATTTCATGAACTCCTCAGCGTGCTCCCTCTCCTCTTGGCTCTGCTTTTTGAAGAACTCAGCCACATGGGCAAGGGCGACGTCATCACGATCAAAAAAGCAAGACTGGGGAAAGAAAAGAGATTTTGTTGTAATTTCTAAAACCTAATTTTAGAGTTTACTGTGGCTATAGTTATAGTAAAAAACAGGTATAAAATTTTACATGAATGTAAAAGACTTGGGTCTTTTTTAATCGAACCTAAAGTACAGAAATTTGCAGAAGACATAAGAAAGAGGAAAAGAAAAAAATATATATTTTTATAAAGTATTTGAAAAAAAGTCACAATACTTACCATGGAGAGGTAGGTGTAGGAGGCATACAGCTCCAAGTTCACTATACGATTGATGGCAGCCTCGCAGTCGCGGTTGAAGTTCTGGCGCACCTGGGATTCCATTTCGGTGTTTTGGTGGTTTTTGTTGGCGCAAAAAAAGTCACAGAAAATCAGCTATAAATGGAAGATATTAGAAAATATACAATAATTGGGAGTGATAGTCAGAAACACTCATTCATGTCACTTGTTGCTTCACTGGGGGAGCTTGATTCATCAAGCAAAATCAGAAGTTTGCTATTTTGCGATCTTAAATCGGATCTCTCAAACCTATTTATTTTCAGTCACCGAGAATACACTGGTGTATTCTCCAGGTATTTATCAACTGAAATGATTGTGCACTTCGAGGCTTGCATGTCCGGCAACTTGACACTAGCGAGCTTGCATTAAAAGTCAATCTTTCCCTAAAAAATCATTCTTTCTTTGTTTCAAACATAAATATTAGCTTAGAAGTAGGCATATTTGACTGATTTCAGCTGTTTACGTAGGCGCATACCTAAACACTTACTATGCCAGACCCCAGGATCCGCCTGGTGTTAAATACCTCCAAATTTTTTTTCAAAGATAGCTGTTCACTGATGTACAGTCAATTATAAAGTATCGTAGTAATAATTGATTATGGATGAACAAACTCCCAAAAACTTTCAAACATCCAAACTTCACAAACTGTGACAATTACAGGTGAATTTGTAGCAGCTGTGCGCATAAAGTGTACATATATATAAGCATGTATAAGGATGTTGTCTACCTTGCTTTTTCCTTTGTCTTTTTTTTGTTTTCTTGGCAGAGGAGGAGGGAGGGGGCTTAAGTACAATAGCTGCTTTTGTTTTTTAAACTTTGAATGTTTCCATGTCCATTTTGCAGTTAAGAAGTCAATGTTAATGCTATGTTATTGTGTTTGTAGTCATATTGTTTCATTGCAATAATATTTCTTCGTTCACCACCTTTAAATTGTTCTGCATACATTTTTTTTAAGGCTGGGTCTACATGGGCGTTTTTTACAAACGCATGTAAACGTACCTATTGCGTTTATATGCACTTTTATTAGCATTTTAAAGCTTGCCTGTAAAATGCTGGGAAACGCCATTGGCACATTTTTCTGCCCTTGTATTGCGTTTTACCACGTTTTTAACTAATTTGCATATTACGTGCTTAAAAACACAGGAAACCGCAATAAAACATCCTATTGAAATCAATAGAAGCGTTTATCTGCTTTTTCCCGCGTTTTCCATGGTTAACCCAGCGTTTTAATTTTTTAAGCCTTGCAAGCAACCTGTAAGATACCTGTCATAAGCGTTCCCCAAGGAAACATCCTGGTGTAGATTAACCTGTTGTAATGCATGGGGATTTCAAACAAGGGCTTTAAAAGCCTCAGGGTAAATGCTGGGGAAACAGGCCGTGTAGACTAAGCCTAATCCAGTTTTAGAAAATGTTGTTTTTAAAATTTTTGTAGTTTTTTTTTTTTGTTTTGTTTTTATGTGATCTCCTTTACAATCTCCTAGAATCTTTTAACCTTGGGTGATCAAACAGACCTACAATTTAACAAGTCATTTGTGATTGTTTTTAGGCATTTCTTTTCTATGAATTGTTGAAAGGATAAAAATAGTCTCAATAATAAGGATATAAGGATAATAAGGATAACAATAGTCTAAATAGTCTTAATTGTGTGATGCACATTGTTGTGCGCCAAACCTCAGGAATGTGATGCGCATTGTTGTGCTCCAATGTGGACCAGTTATGTGAGTGTGAACTGTGTTCTATCAGTTGATATGTATGTTGTATGTATGCCTTTATATGTGTGGACATATACATATAAAAGAGATATTTTAGGAAGAAATAGGCAAAGAGGGTTTTTTTTTGGCATATTGCTTAACATGCTTTAAATTGAAAAGATTACCTATTTCTTCCTATGATTTTGGATGTCATGGGCTTAGCTCAAAGCACCATTCATGGATATTGCTTCTGGTTAAAAGAGAAATTCACCTTTATGTGCTTTCACTACCAAGCTTAGGTGAGTAAGTCAATATATAGTGGGCCAAAGTCTAAAATGCCATTCAAACCTGCATAAACACCCTGAACGGCTGTTAAAGCAAGAAAATATGTTTGGCACAAAGTGGATTTGGATCTACTAGTACTATTTCAATATAGTCAATATGGATCAAAATATCAGAGGAATGTTTCCCAACTCTTGTTCAAGCTATGCCACAAAGAATTACAGCAGTTCTGAAAGCAAAAAGGGGCCCAACATATACAAGGTATATGTAATTTTGTCTTCAAACAATCACTGAATAAGCTAAAACTACTTTGTGAGGAAGTCTATTCCATTTTTTCACAGATCTTACTGTGAAGAATCCCTTCCACATGCATAGGTTAGGCTTCTTTTCCTCCAGATGCAAAAGACAATTGTAAAAAGGAATTTTGAAGCAAATTCTCTATATAGACTACATATATATATATATATATATATATATATATATATATATATAGCGATCAGATCCCCCCCAAACATCTCTTCCTTGGAGAGAACAAATTCAGTTCAGCTAATCTCTCCTCCAAGCTGAGCTCCTCCATTCCTTTTATCAGTTTAGTTGCCCTTCTCTGCACTCTCTCCAATTCCACAATATATATTTAGTGAACTGGTGCCCAAAACTGGACTGCATATTATAGATGTGGTCTGACCAATAGGGGCAAAATTTTGTCTCGATCTCTGCAGTCTTTTTCTTTTAATACAGAAACATATTTTGCTAGCTTTTGAAATCACAGTTTAGCCTTGCATGCTATTATTAAGTTTATGAAACAACCAGATCTGATCGGCTTGGTCTGTTTGTCCATTGGAGAACTTTGTAAGAACTTGATTTTATTACAAAATTTGTTGTCATCTGCAAACTCAGAAATTCTATCATTTATAGATATATTAGAAACTAAGGGTCCCAACTCTGAACCCTGGAGTACACCACTAATAACCTTAGACCATTCAGAGTATGAATCATGAATCTCTATTCTCTGAATCCTGCCTTTAGGCCAGTTCTCTATACATTTCCAGAAATAATTTTCTAAGACTATATGAGGGGTGCTGAGAAGTTCCTGGCTTTGCCCCTTCCAGATGAAATAGAAAAATGGGTTTGGGGGCATATGACAGCCTAATATCTTAGTATGTACCTGTGCAAGTATTAGGTCAATAATTTTTAAAACTGTTTTTTTCTTTTAGTGAGAAGCTGTGATGGCAGAGGCACAAGCAAGTTTCACGTTGTTGGAGTTACGGGCCGCCATGAAGTTTTTGTTTTTTCGAGTAAAAGTCAGCAAAGGACATTCACACTGAGATGTCTCAAATACTGGGGGAGAAGTGTCCTTCCTACAGCTCGTTTCAAGACTGGGCATTTCACCATTGAAGATGAACCCCACAGTGTTATGTCACGAATATAATTTGTGATAGTTTATGCAAATATTGAGGGGTTCAATTTGAAGTGTACAAAGAGAGATAACACAAAGACTTGAAAGATTATACTATTTAATAATAAAGACAGATAGATAAAACAATGCAGTTACAAAGACTTAGATATAACAAAAATAATTAGCTGCGGAAGTGAGTTGCATTCATCCAAGGAGTCTTCCAAATTAATGGCTTGGCAGATGATCAAAAAACATGTTGCATACAGTTAGTTCTGGTCAAGACTAGTTAATAGGGTAAGGCACTGTGTTTTTAACTACCCAGGAATTAAGACAATGGCCAGTGTTTGACCAGTACTGACCAATGATCATCCTTTAACCAGCATTTTACCTTATAAGGATACCAGTTAAAGGATTTGCTGCATTCCTTTAGGATGACCTCAGGTATACTGGTAAAGCATTATTGTTGGTGAGACATAACTGATATTAAATAAATTGTGCTAACCCAACACACAGTGGATGCCCCCCAACCTTAACTGACCCGGGAACCTGCGATGCTGTCCATGAGCTGATTATTGGGGATTATCCCCAAAAAAGATAGCCCAGATACTTGACTTTCCACGGGAACGTTTTGGGTTTGTTATCACCACCATCCTAGACATGCGCAAGCTTTCAGCACAAAGTTTTAGGTTTTTACTCATTCTTTCAGGACCTCACGGAAATACAAGTTAGAAGAAAAAATATATATTACATTTTTAAAAACTATAGATCAGCCTCATCGATTAGTGGAACTATTCTGTATTATGCTCATTCATTTCAAATTTAAATATTTTTGTCAAAATTCCAACTGATAAAGAAGGAAAACATGAACTATAAGAAAAAAAATCAAACCACTGAGGAAGGGGGGAGGGGTGTAATATTTTCAAAAAGGGGCTTCTCAATATATAAATAGGATAAAGCTATGTCAGTTTTACAATGTCTTATTCCAACCATACACACACTTTCAGGGAAGATCAGTGGTACAGCAATTTCTTGGACTGTAAGAATTAGAAATGTTAAAATAAGATATATGAAGTAATTCATTTGCTGTACCACGTATCTGAGATTTTTTGTACCACGTATCTGAGATGATGTAATAAATGGAGATTTAAGTAATGAATGTATAGGGCAGACTTACATGAGTGTCAACTTTCTCAGAGGCAAGCTTGTGCAGATCCAGAAGAGCCTGGTTCACAGTCTTCTCCAGATGCAGAGCGGCCTGCATGGCTTCCAGGGTGTTACCCCACTCATCACGCTCTGGTTTCTGAAGGAAAAATTCGTGTTTTAACTAAAAATGTTTATGCATTAGATTTCCATATACAGCACAAGGTAAGGGATAACTTTTGTTAAAAAAAACACGTAACATTTCATTTCTACACAAGCATTTTTTTTATAGTTTTTAAAAAAATACCTAGTTCTATTTCTGAGCAGCTAAGTAGTTTTTTGGTTTCACCTAGAAAAAAAGTCAAATGTTACTACCTTGAGGTCCTGCAGGACAATGCGACCCCCACGCTTGTTCTGATATTTCATGAACTCCTCAGCATGCTCCCTCTCCTCTTGGCTCTGCTTTTTGAAGAACTCAGCCACATGGGCAAGGGCCACGTCATCACGATCAAAAAAGCAAGACTGGGGAAAGATTTAATTAATTTCTGTAATTTCTAAAACCTAATTTTAGAGTTTACTGCGGCTATATTTATAGTAAAAAACAGGTATAAAATTTTACATGAATGTAAAAGACTTGTTGGGTCTTGCATTTTTAATCAAACCTAAAGTAGAGAAATTTGCAGAAGACATAAGAAAGAGGAAAAGAAAAAAAATATATATTTTTATAAAGTATTTGAAAAAAAGTCACAATACTTACCATGGAGAGGTAGGTGTAGGAGGCATACAGCTCCAAGTTCACTATACGGTTGATGGCAGCCTCGCAGTCGCGGTTGAAGTTCTGGCGCACCTGGGATTCCATTTCGGTGTTTTGGTGGTCCTTGTTGGCGCAAAAAAAAAGTCACAGAAAATCAGCTATAAATGGAAGATATTAGAAAAAAGAGTTAGGAGTAGATGTGATCACAGCATGAATAAGCTCTCTATATATAGACAGCAAGCCCAGGAATCTGGGAACAGAACTCCCTACCTTCACTTACATCATCTACTAGCAGCCATTTAGATAAAAAGTGCTGTTTTGCAAGAATTTTGACCCTTGGCCAGGACTGGACAGTGCAGGTAAATTCATGCAGTCACACTACTTTCCATGTTGGTGTTAGCAGAAATGAACAGTTATTAAGGTTAATAACACCATTAAATTAAAATATACACAGCAATCAGCATTTCGGGTGTGATTTCCACTGTCTGTTTTTCTACTGCACAATTAGGTATACCAAGAGATGTGTACCAACCAAAATAATCACAAAATTAAGTGCAAATTAGGCTGCCTTTCAGTAAAAACAAAAAAATGTTGTTTCCACAGAATCCACTAAATCTGTCAGTAACAGATCTAGCCAGCAGTAGAAATACCATAAAGATTCTTCACACTAACACTGCATTCATAAGTATGTGTTATCGTTGTGTTATTATTTCAAATTATTTTTTCTACTGTGTCTATGTGGTAAGATGTTTTTTTTTTGTTTTAGAAATACATAAAGGGTACCAACATACCTTTGCTCTCATTTACCTGAGTTAGTGGATGGATATCTGGAAACCCCTTTACTAATGGGGGCTTTAAAATACCACCATAACTCCCCCCCCAAATCCTCGTAAAAAAATTAACATTTTCTAAGATTCTTCAATCTGCTTTGGTATATAGTTTGGCCCACAATATATAGTGGACCAAAGTCTAAAATGCCATTCAAACCTGCATAAACACCCTGAAAGGCTGTTAAAGCAAGAAAATATGTTTGGCACAAAGTGGATTTGGATATACTAGTACTATTTGTTTTATGTATACACCTAAATATTGTATACAATCCAGTATTTATTGAGCAAAATTAAGTTGAGCAACAACAGAACATTTGTTCATTTCTAAGAGTGCCTGACCCTGCTTGTGAGCTTGGCAATGAATGTGCTTTGATGTTGTGCTTGGAACCTGGACCTCCTTCCATCACCATCAGGTGTGTTAGAATGAGTACGCAACCCAGCTGGACAACTAATTGACAACCAGTTTGGACAGCAAGTAGAAGTGTGCTTGTATACAATAGGGCTAAGATCAGGCAGCACAGCACAATACACACACAACACACACATACCTACTATTGTGTGATGACATATCGCGCTAGCACTCGGCCCTGGCTCACAGTGATGCGCCGTGATGAGCGGCACATATCTTGGCTTGGCAAGTGTACGTGCATTGGCTTGATAAATCAGTCACATTGTAATAAATAGGGCTGGAAGTTCCTGTTGTGCTCCTTCACTTTGTGGGACAAGCTATCAATCCCAGCTCTTTGCTGCTTTTGCATAAAGGAGGCATATGTATCTGAAAATAAATACTTGAATTAATTTTTGAGATTATCATCATCATTTTGTGCCTACAGTAAAAAGACAGGCCCGAAGTGAGCAAACCAAGAGAGATTAGAGAAGACTTGTATGGGAGGAAAGGAGAGCAGACAGGATAGAATTAAATAATTTGTTTTGGCGTTATTGGGGTTCGGAAGTAAGGGAGGGGGTAAGGTAGGGGGTAAGGTGATAAAAGGTCAGGGAAAAGAGGTATGAGCTCATAAAAAATGTAGTTGTGTTGGGGAAAACTTCCCTCCCGCCTCCCCTTATGTTGGTCACAAGCTGTGGTTTGGGGGTTTTTTGTTACTGTCTGTTTAGGATTAGGTTAGGGTTAGCAGGTTAGGTTTGGTGATGGCAACTGAGGTCCTCAAAGGCAGTGTTTTCTTGGTGTTGGTATAAATGGGATAGGGGATCCATCTTTGCTGTGGAATCTCTGAGTTGGTGATAGCCTGCAAGTAATTGATATTGTTCCCAAGCTGGGTGATAATGCGGCTGGGAGCAGCAATATCATAATGGTGCAGATCCCAAATTGTTTGTGGATGCCATTGAGGACCTGCAACCTGGGAAGAAATTTCGATATTCAGTTTTTGTTAGGTGTTAGTAGTAGGTTATGATTTGTTAATATGTTGTTATCATAAGATACATGTTATTTAAATATTGATATTGGTAATATTATTAATAATAAAGGCCTATGGGACATTTCAACATTAAAGAAGCGTGTCTTGTCCTTAATGGAGTATAAAAAGGGGCATTCAGGTCTGCAGGACTCTGTTATACCACAGTTATGAGTGTGAGAAAGTGCAAACTATTTAGATTATTTCATATTCTGCTATCTGATTTTCATATTCTGTTACAGTAGTAATACAGCACAGTGACAAAATTCCTTGTAACAATATTCCTCATCCATACCAGTTAATACAAAAGACATTTTAAAATACATTACCCTGAAGCTCCATTGTCTGAATATAGGGGAGCTCAGTTTCATGTTGGCTAGGTATCTTACAACTGTATTTGCAGTATAGTTGTAACTTTCTATCACGTGTTCAGTTTTTCTTTTTATTACTGCCATTAAATAGTTTTTTTTTTTTTCAATTTCTAAAAATAACAATAGTAGGTGTTTAAAGGTCTCAAATAGGCATTTTCTTGATCCAAACATAATGACGGGAGTAGGCAATTATTATGTGGTGGTCCTGGGTTACGTTGACTATGAATATTATATGAATTATTATTTTGTGCTGAGTTATTATAGCCGCATTTGTGCAATATTATTAGTTGTCATACAATTTGTTACAACATTTCAGAGGCTCTTGGGATTGCTTCTACTCAGATCAGGATTGAATCAGATCTCTAAGTAGATGGAACTGACAGAAAGAATTTGGTAACTTCATTATATTTCCACAATACCACCAGAGCTGTTAAACTTTGCCTATGCATTGAATATAGCTTAGTCTGGCATGCCTACCCAATAGTCCCTTAATGTAATAGGTGTACCAGTGGTCCTCAACCTTTTGGAGCTCATGGACCACTCAATGCATGGACTCAGGATCGCGCATGCTCAGGAAGCCATGTGTGACTCAAAGGGGAAGAAACTTCCACCCAGAGTGGCGTCCTGATGCCTGAACCCGACCATTCTCCAATTGCAGGACTGAGCCTGGGACACAACCCGTCCACTTAGCCTGTGATGTCACCGTGGGACATGGTCCGTGGCTCTGGCCGGTGCGCCCCCCCAAGCGGGGTCCTTCTCCTGACCCCACTGGTAAGTGCACCGGCAAGAGCCACGGCTTACCTGTCAGATGGATGCGGACTGGGTTTGGGGACCCCTGTAATAGATGACCTCCCTTGTCAATAGAAAACAGGTGAATAGGAGGGAACAGGCCACAATACTGTATAATAAAATTAATTATAGTTCATGACTTTTCTACAGTATACAAGCTGTTGAAATAAAGTGACAGCTGGGAAACTGTCATTTTTAGAAGGAGAGTTCCAAAACCAGCCAATACTAACCTTCATGTTGTTTCAGTAAAGGTTTTCTAAATAAACAGCAAGGGCATCCAGGCAACTGATGCCAGTTATATAGTCTAAAGTTTATTCAAATCATTCAGCGTTTTTTCTTTATTATTTTCCATATTGATTAATTTGCATATAAGCTGGATAATTTATGGAGGCCATCTGACACAGCTCTTCATCAATCCCCTCTTCTCCACCCCTATATGACCACAGTGTACCCATCTTCTATAAGCTACTTAGACCAATTTATTACGCCATGCCACAAAGCACAAATCATCTCAAACTGGTTTCATTGAAAACTAATTCACTGGACTCAAATGGCCTCCACAGTCACCAGATCTCAATCCAAGAGAGCAACTTTAGGATGGGGTGGAATGGAAACAATTTTAATAAAGATCTTCATTATCTATATTATTATTATTTTTATAAATGGTTTTCATATGAATTTCAGTAATATTAGTATTTATTTTCATTACCTACTACTTTTTAGTTTATTGAGTCCAATCTTACAGAAACTTCAGTCACTAATCATTTGTTAATTTTATACAGATTTAGGGTAGCACATCTTTATGTTATTATTAGACTTAATACATATTTAAATATTTTATTTAGGTAGATTACCATATGCATTCTACATTTATATTATTTACTCTCTAGTTTTAGTATGGACATGTGGGGGTTCATTTATTAAAGAATACAGACTGTTCACTTAGTAATGTGAATTATCACCTTGCAAGGGATAATATTCTTAGAATAGCTTTTTTTTGGGGGGGGGGTTTCAAGCATGTGATTTGAAATGTCATTGCTTGTTAAATTCTCAGCTAAAGTTAAAAAAATATCCTTTTAGGGGATAATTCACTTTTACTAAATGAACAACCTGCACAGCCTGAACCCCGTTGTGATCTCATGTCCTCTAATCCATCAAAGGTAATAAAAAAACACCTGTTTTACATCATAACATCCCAGGTGACAATAAAAAAACAATGATACATTTGCATTATATTCCTAATATTTTCGTTTGGTGCCTGTCACATTTTAAAATTACTGTGGCCAACATCTTTCAGATATCAGCCTAAAGCTACGTACACACGTCAGATTTTTATCGCTCGATAATCGGCATCGGCCAATTATTGGGCGAAAATCTGCCATGTGTACAGTCGTTGTCGTCCATCGTCCGAAAGACCGTCCTGCCGGATCCACGGACGATGGACGACAATCGATCCTAATGAAAGGGAAGGGGAGAGCGCGCAGCAGGGTGCCGCTCCGTCGCTCCCCCCCCCCCTTCCTCTCCATAGAGCATGAACGGTGCTGTATGTACAGAACCGTTCATGCATCGTGCACTCCCTTGTCGTTGGAAAGGATCGTGAAAGATCCTTTCCAACGACAAAAATTGCAGGTGTGTACGCAGCTTAACGGTATACACACTACACAGGATGATACAATGATCAACAGAGCTATTCAGCAGTAAGAATGAATTTTGGGTTAGTAATATCATAGACTTGATGCAAAACAGATTCACCTTTGTCTGTAGTAAATTTGGGCCTTGCTAAATGTTCCTGTTTCTGGCCAGTTTCACACTGTTGAGTCATGTGCGGTCTCTTGATCATTTAGCTAAGAATACATTGTGCTTCCAGTTCTATCCAGAGCATAAAAAAAGTTTACTTTCTTTTTTTATATGTTACCCACTACTTTCTTTAATTCTTGCCTAAGTGACTATGACATGTCAGCATCCTTCTGCAGCCTCCTACATGTGATTCCTATATTACATATTTCGGGAGGCAGCAGCTTACGACATTGAGGAGGGCTCACAATATCATTTTTTATTTAGGTAATATGTTGCCATAATGTCATGTGAGAGCATGCACCACTAAATGTACCTGCACCAGGTCTCTACTTGCATGACATCTGATACCGCATCATCAGAGGGCTCAACAACCAAAAAGAGACAGCTTATTCCTGATGATGTAAGAGAGAAAGGCAGCAAATAATGCAAAGGAGAATTAATAAAGCAAGGTTTGCTTCTGGCAGTAAAATACAATCCTGTAATATTTATTACCCTGGAAAGATATCCTAACATATCAAGTGGCAGTGTTAGGAAGTGGAGTCATAATGACTTCATCTGTCAAGTCATCAAACAACCATTGAGGGTTAGAGCAAGAAAAAAAGACAGGCAAAATTTTAAAGTGCAATGCTTATATTTAAGGTATATAGAATAAAGGTTTCTATGCTTTACATAAAACAACTAGTCTTAGAACATATCTGGCTAGTAACTGTTATTACATAAAAAAAAATTCAAATCGGAATCATTAGCGTGGATGTCTTGAAAAGTTTTCTATTTCACTATTCATGTGTTTTTCAAGATATTTCAAGATATTTTGCAAATCTCAAATTATTCCCTAAGGGAGCCTGAAAGGCGAAACGCGTCGGGATATGAGATTGTTGAGTTTCATGTTCACTATATGTACCTGAACTGCAAAACTATTATGATGTAATCACAATTACTGGTCAGATATGTTCTAAGACTAGTTGTTTTATGTAAAGCATAGAAACCTTTATTCTATATCACTTAAATATAAGCATTGCACTTTAAAACTTTGCCTCAAAAAGCCTGTCTTTTTTCTTGTTCTAACCCTCAATTACATGATTTAGGCTGGATAATTACTGATTCTTAAGAATCTAAGTGAGGAACCCTGCTGGATACCCACCACCACCCTTTTATCTTGATACATCAAACAACCATAACATAAGGAAAACGCTCTACAAATAACATTATATGGGCTGAATATAAAAACAAAAACCAGTGGATAAATAGAAAGTCTCTCAGTCCTGCATTAATGTGCTGCCAAAGTTCTACATATAGTCTATAACTAGGATGATACACAAATATGAATTAAATATACTCCAGTAAGCTTTTGCCTTCGAATGCAATTAAAATGAAGCTTACCTATTCTACTTGACCTCTATAATAAAATATACCTCAAAACCAGCAAGGTAAAAAAATATCTAAGCAATTATGATCCTTCAACTTTTTAATAGTTTTTAAGGGAGTTTCATGATTGCAGAATTATCTTGCAGATTGCAGAATTATCAGAGTCTTCTTTGCGCATGTAAATGTGAATATTTGGTATTACTCATTATACAAATAGGTTGAGAGCTAGAACTAGGCCATGCTGTTTTTGATCAACCCTTTATTATAACGATCAAATATACTGTATTTACAGAGCTGCTTTTCATTGTTGAGTTACAGCATACAATGACTGGAGTATATATGATTTTTTGTTTTGTGAATTCACTTTTAAACTTAAATTACCTTTTTGTATTTATTAGTACATGAACTACAGGATTACCTACAGTTTAACCACAGGAAAATAAATATATATACTGGAAAGCCAGCCTATTCTAGAAAGAAGCATATTGGCACAGTTGATCCAAAAGTACTGAAAAAAAAACATTATAAAGCATTTATACAAACCTTTACAAAGGTTTAGTTTCCTCCAACAGGTGAAAAAAAAATCCCTCCTGATTTTCTAAGACAATCAAATGTAAAATGTAATACCCAGTTATATATAGTGCATCTAGAAATGCATCCAGACTTTTTTTAGAATGATCAAATAAAAAAACAAAATCTGCTTCATGAGAACAATACCTTCTATAATTGCATAAATTAAATTTGTATTTCACCAGGCGCAAAGAATGCTTCTTTACCCTTTCCTAACACCATCAAGTGTATAATTTTTTAGGCAAATTCTCTAATTGGACCACTTGTATATTTTGTACAGAGTGATCATATACGGATCGTAAACACCTCTTTTCAGAGGAGATTCGCATCAGGTAATCTTTCCTCACACCTTTTATTAGTTTAATTGGCCTTCTCTGAAATCTTTACAATTTCACAATATCCTTTTTGTTAAGTGGTGCCCAAATCTGGACCTCATATTTCAGATGAGGTCTGACCAATGCTTTGTACAGGGGTATATCTCAATCTCTGCATTTTATACCTCTTTTAATAGAAGAAAATATTTAGGTTTGCTACTCTTAGGCCTTTGATCTATAAAAAAAACAACAACATTCTACTCCATTTTGGACTCCCCCAAATGTATCGCCCAAGTGCATATTTTTACATTTCATAATATTAAGTGTAATTTGTGTCTTGGCTGCCCTATCAAGCAGTGCATCCAGGTATACTTGTAGGTTTATGGCATTCCCTTCCATAGTTTGGTGCCATCTACAAACACAGGCATGGTACTTTAAATCTCAAACTCTTTATCATTTATACATTTAATAAATACTAAGGTCCCCAACACCGAACCCTGGGTTACACCACTAATAGCCTTCGGCCATTGAGAGTATGAATCTGGCCTTTTAGTCAATTCTCTATCCATTTACAGATTGAATTTTATAAATGTATCAGCCATAATTTGCCAATAATCTGTGGGGCAGAGCATCAAATGGTTTTGCATAGCCCAAGTATATTATATCAACTGCTACTCAATTGTCCAAATGTTTAATTACTACCTCATAAAAAGAGTGTAAATTTGTTGGACAAAATTGGTCTTGAATCCATGCTATCACTTTCATTATAATAATAATTTTACTCGCTATTAAACTCAATCTATAGCTACCACGTTAGTGATTAAAATTAATTTGATTCATTTAAGGCTGTGACAATGCTATTTCTGCTTTCTTTATACTTGAGCTCCACCATTTCCTTTGTGTATACAGAGCTGAAAAATGCATTTAATAAATTTGCTTTTTTCCCCCAAATCTTGAGTTATCTTGTTATGGGGCTACATGCTCAGACCTGATGTTAATATGAATGTATTTTTTTTTTTGCACACTTGATTTCCTTTTTACATCATTTGATATATTCCTTGTAATTTTCAAATGGTGAAGGTGATTCTCTATTTTTATATTTTTGGAATGCCCTTTTCTTAGTCTTTATGGCTTTTTTAACATTAGCTGTGAGCCACATGTGGATATATATATTTATATATTATGATTTAAAGTGAAGTACACTGAATTGTGTACACTAAAGTTGAAGGAATTTTAGAGAGCATTTAAAAGCATCAAACATTTTAATAAATATATATATTTTTAAAAATTGTTAACCCTTCCTGACAAAGAAATGTTAGAAAGATTGGGTATGTTCAGAATCACATTTACAAGATCTATGAACACCAAACACAATAAATACATGCTGAAAGACTTTATTAGAAACTTGCTGACAAGCACAGCTACTGGTGTATTACAGAGGATCACAGAAAGTTTATACATTCATAGATATATATTCACAATGATGTTACAAAGATAATAAAAAGGAATATAGATGCAAAGTAGACTGATTGGATCCTCATGGGTGGGACACAGCTTAGCTGCTCTTTACAGGCTATGCTTGTCAAACAGGTACTCGCCCATGCCGTTCTGGGGCACCCCAAGCCGCTTCAAGTTGGTGATGTAATCTCCAAGCTGCTTTATAGCCTTCACCTGTTCCTCCAGATATTCAGACTCCAAGAAATCACAAAGCTGAAAAACAAAGTTTTGGGGTTTTACTTTTTCTTTTAGGCTCTCAAGAAAACACAAGAAGTAAAAAATATATAGTAACTTTAGTAAAACTGCTAATCCCCCTCCTATAAACATAACTACTTTCTATGTTCTGTAATTTGCCTGACAAATATTTTTTTTTAAATTCAAACTAATAAAAAAAGAAAACATGAAGGGTTAAGTTGCTGCCAGTCATATTTATGTCATCATATTCAATCAGCTGCTTGCAATAATAATAAACCACTTTTTCTAATGCAAAATGCAAATGATCTGTTGGTTTTGATATAGGCAATACCTTAATTCTTCAATTTATTTCTTTGATTTTTATAATCAATCCGTCAAAATGTCTAAATACTATAAAAAAGTCAGGGATGTATGCTCTATACTACAGTATGTGTAATGTACTTGTATTATATATATTTACAATATATATATATATATATATATATATATATATATGCACATCTTTTTTGTGTTGTCATGTATGTATATTATTTACTAGTTACAGATACAATGACAAAGAAAGTTTTCAAAATGTGAAATAAAGCTAATATTTTCAAATATTAACTAGTACATTAGTGCCAGGTGACATTAAAAGGTAGATAAGGAGTGAGTGTGTGTAAGGTATAAAGAATTATAACTTAATGATATCAATAAAAATAAAGCCACAAGTGTCCATATAGTCTTGGGTTATGAGAAAACTGTGTGTTGGGGGCATTTAAACAACAAAAGCTTTAAAAAAAAATAAGTGGCTGCTTTACCATGCCTCAAACTACCCCTGAAGCAACACCAAGCCAGATAAGTGGTACAACAACTTTCAGACCTCAAAAATGGTTCTAAAAACTAAAAAAATTATATTATGGTATATGACGTATGAAGTTATTTATTTGCTGTATCTGCTGTTTATTGGAGATGATGAACTATAGTTATTTAATGAATGAGTGTGCAGGTAATACTTACATGAGGGTCAACTTTGTCAGTGGCCAACTTGTGCAGGTCCAGAAGAGCCTGGTTTACATTCTTCTCCAGCTGCAAGGCGGCCTGCATGGCATCCAGGGTGTTACCCCACTCATCACGCTCAGGTTTCTAAGGGGGAAAAAGAAAGTTTATGTTTATGCATTGGAAAAGACTAAAATACCATTTCTCCATAAGACTTTTTTGTACACTAGTTCTTAGGATGTTTTTTTAATCTAAAAAGAAAATCAAATGTTACTACCTTAATGTCCTGCAGGACAACGCGACCCCCACGCTTGTTCTGATATTTTATGAACTTCTCGGCGTGCTCCCTTTCCTCATGACTCTGCTTCTTGAAGAACTCGGCCACATGGGCAAAGGCAACATCATCACGATCAAAAAAGTAGGACTGGGGAAAGAAAAAAGATTAATGTTTACTGTTACAAATGTACTGACTTTGGCTGCGATAGGAAGAAGAATATGTTTGTTCTTACTGTGCTACATATGCTTAAAATATTGAAGTCTGACATGAATGAAGTCTAGACATGAACTGTTCAGAAGGCCTACCACTGCATTTCCATATGTCCTATTACTAAAAAATAGCATGAAATGCATTTGTTTCTTTAGTTCCAACCTACAATTTGAAATCACTGTTGCTTTATGTCAGGTATTCCAAATCAGGCTTTGTTGTGAAAATTTTATTTTAGTTTATCTGCACCAGTAAATGGGGACTGATCAGTGGTAGAAGCTAAGTTTGTTATGTCTAAGTGAAAATAAATCATTATTTCCTTTGTTTCTCATGTTTTTGAATAAGCAGTTTGTGCAATATTGGTGATTTTCCTTAAACCTAAAAAAAAGTAATCAAATCACCAGAAACATTTCCAATACTTGGAAATAATGTAAAGGTCTAAGAAACTTTGACTTCGAATCTTACACTTAAGTAAACTTAAGTATTTTACGGATATTCAGAGACAGGCAAATCTTTCAGACACAAATAATTTTAGGCAGATGGGTTACTAGTAAAATGTTGCAGAAATGAAAATACAGTGTACAGAGTCAAATACATTTTTAAAAATATACATAAATGTAAGAGGTAATAAGTTTTGCTGTCCAATTAAGCCTATAATATAGAAAATTGCAGTAGATAGTAGAGTAGGGTTGATGAAAAGTTCACAAGAAATATATTTTACATACAGTATTTAAAATAAATCACAATACATACCATAGAGAGGTAGGTGTAGGAGGCATACAGCTCCAAGTTCACCGTTCGGTTGATGGCAGCCTCGCAGTCGCTGTTGAAATTCTGGCGCACCTGGGATTCCATTTCGGTATTTTGGTGGTTTTGGGTGGCGCAAAAAAATAACAGAAAATCAGCAATAAATGGAATATGTTTCCAAAAAGAGCAAAAGACTCAGAGAGGGTTCCGTTCAAGCACTGTTGAAGCAAGAACTCTGCTCAGAGTCAGGAGTAGATGTGACCACTGCATGATTGAGCTCTCTATATATAGGCAGCCAGCCCAGGAATCAGGAGACTGAACTTCCTCCCTTCACTTACATCATCTACCAGCAGTCAATCAGATAAAAGATGTTGTTTTGCAAGATTGGCCAGGAGAGGATAGTGCAGTCAAGTTCATGCAGTAACATTAATTTCTATTTTGGTGTTAGCAGAAATTGTTACTAAGGGTATATATGTCAATACAAGCAAATTATCACAGGAAACAGCATCTAGTGTTTAATTTTCATTGTTTTTCTATCGCACACCCCAGTATACTAAAGGAACATGTATTGGACAATTTTACTGCAAAATTACATGAAAACCAGACTGCTTTTTGTTATTTCTACAGGTTTCCTATCCTAATACTGCATCAACAAGTATATGTTTGTTTCTATTTCAAAGGATTTTTTTCTATGGTGTCTGCTTATTAACATTTTGTGTACCCTTTTCTAGAAATGGGTAAAGGGTACTAATACACCCCCATACCAATTTCTCTGGTTGGGTGGATGTAAATCTGTAACCCCCTTATTAAAGAGGGCATTTGGATACCACCATGACTTCCCCACAATCTTCTATATCCTTTTTGGGGGTGTTTATGTGAGGAAGATGCATTGTCCCTCCATAATGAGACCATTCAATTTAGAGGAAAGGCATTGAGTCTGGTCTGGTATAGGAAAAGGAACAAGGAGCTCAGGCTTCTTTCCAGCCATCCAGGCTCAATGCCTAGATAAGGGTCTGGTTACATTTTTGATGGGGAACCCCACGCATATTTCATTTTTGCTATCAATAAAAAAGGGTCCTAAAAAGGACTATTGGGTCTCCTAATTTTTTTCCATGCAAGATTTAAAAAGAATCACTGTAATAAAATGCTATCCAAAACATTTGTCCAGTCTGTGTAAACTTCCCTTGTATGAAATTGAGCATGATAATTGCTTATTTGATGTGTTCTTTTGCTTTTTTTTCCTTCTTCTAATTTCTTTTTTTCCATGGCACATGAGCATACTAAAAATCATGCACAAAAAAAGTAGTCATCACTTAGAAAGTAGGAGCAAGAATCCAACAACTGGTCCACCCAGCAAAACCAGGTGTCCATTAAACCATTGGCAATTTATGGCAGATACAGAAGATTTCAATGCATTCCAATGCAGGTACAGTAAACAGTATCTTAAATACAGCAAGCTTTGACATCACTTTGACACCAGTTTAACTGCTGTGTGCAAAGGCATACATGCCCACCATAGACCACCACTATATTGTGTGGGCAATCGTGATCTCCAATCATAAATTTAGCAACTTAAGATATTAAGAAGCAGTTTTGGTTACTGGGATTTGTGAATAGGTGCATTTACAACCACTTTAACTGTGAAAATAGGAAGAGGCTAGTACAACTTAATGTATAGCCTCCACACTGGAACCACAAAAACACTGCTTCAACCCACTGACATATGGCTGCTGGAAACACAGGCTTTGTTGAATGGGCTGCCACAAACCAAAGCATTCATTATCAGTCTTCCAGATTACAGGTGAATGTTTTGGCAGTGCAATAAATGGCATTAAAATTTGTGTGTTTGAACTTCCGTATAAGTTTGTGAAAAACGCATGGGGCCAAAGTTTAAGTCAATCCCACCGTGGGATCAAACTTGAAATTTAGTCCTAGTAACTAGTACTTATAGGATGCTGATATCTATCTGCAGCAAAATCAAGCATATTTAGGGAGAACCTGCAAATGCCATACAGATAATGTCCTGGCCCAGCTTTTAACCTAGGACCTGGTGCTTTAAAGGCCAGAGTGCTACATTTTACATGCTTCTAAGCAGCATCAAGCTGCTTTTGCATTTCATTTGACATATACAGAGAGAGAATTGATTCCGATGCAAACAAGAGACCACAAGAGAGGTTTCAGGGCTAATCAAGCTGACAACCTGCAGCAGGCATTAGGCTATTCATGGTCATGATCAATGCAAAATGGTCCTATCATATGCAGTTCACTGAAATATATTCTGTACATAGTAAACTGGTATTGAGTGAATTTTGATAATTTAGGAGAGAATATTACACAGTCCAAAAACAAAACAAAGAACACATATCTCAGACTCTGGTTACCCAACATATTACTACAATCCTGTGTAGTTAAATAGACATTTAGTTCTTAGTGAACTGTTGGAGTAAATTGAACCATGTTTTATAAGGGGTTTTCTTACTTACCTCTTGATTAACTGTGCATATATTGTTCTATCTGTAATAAGCTAGTTTCTTACATTCCTCTTGATTAACTGTGCATACATGGTTCTATCTAGAATATACTGGTTTCTAGTTTGTTTCTTTCTGTAGTGGGTAATTTTGATGGGTGTGTCTTTTTAACAACCTAACTATGTAACTATGTATATGTAGCACTAAGAAAAATATACCTAATTCAAAGAAGACCAAATGTTTACTATTTGATGGTCTTTAGCACTGGTATCCAACTCAAAAAGGCCTTTGGAGCCGATCTGTAAAACTATTTATTGATTTTCCCATAGAAGAAAGTAGCATTAAAAGCAACATTTCAAGTTGATTTCCCTAACACAAATGAATAGGCTGTAGCTTGTATGTTACACCTATCTGGCTTTTAAATTTTAAGTCCAGACACCTTCTACTGTAATTTTACACCTAAAATGTAAAATTCCCAATGCCAATGTGACATCATTTCAATATTACACCTTTAGGTCCCTGCTTATTTAAGGGCGATCCCCCAATGTTTTTTTTTAGCATGGTGTACATACCAAAGATCTGCAAAAGGTGGGCAGCCTGGAATTCCACTAGCTACTACTTTTAAGTGGCATGTGCTAGGACTCCTAGTGGCATGTGCTAGCATTCCTATTGCCACTCTGCAAAGGCTGCAGTTGGGACCTGGTGGACTGCAAACGAAGGCTTCCAGTTGGACAGCACTGGTCTGCAGAAATGTTCAGTATCAGCCCCATGTGGCACATTACAAGTGAGAAACTATTGGTGACAGGAAAAGGCAAAACGGGTGATAGTCATTGTATGGCCAAAAATTCCTGCACTCCTTCACTCAGTAGGAGAAGTTGTCAATTCCTCTTCTTTGCTGCCATAAAGGTAGCATGTTTACCTGAAAACAAATACATGAATGGAAGAGTACATTTTTCAGACTGTTGTTTATTAAATTTAAACCCATCCCACCATGACCCCAACCATAGGTGATGGTTATTCTGTTTGCGTGATATGCTCCAAGTAGTACACAGGTGGCATTGTATTACTTGCTTAGTCACGGAAACAAAATTCCGCTTAGTCACAGGGCAGAGAAATACACACAGGTCAAATGATCATTCATCAGTTTCTTCCTGCAGTAAAACAAATGTGAAAAGGGGAAACTGTTTAGATAGTTTTACAGAAGGAATAAAGCACAGTAACAAAGTCATTATTTCTTGTCCACACTAGTTTATAAAAAAACAAAGATCAGATTACACTTCCTAAATGCTCCATTCCCTGAAAATATGGGTTTTCAATGTAATGCTCGCCATTTGTAATGTGGGCCATTTTCAGTATAGCTATAATTTTCTGTTACAACTGTTCTATGTTTTTGTAATACTGCCACACAGTACACTTTGTGTACATTTTTATTCATATTTCAAAGAGAAAAAGAAGTGCTCACATTTGGATTCCAAGTTGTTTCTTAGTAATGTAAATATATATTAAATGGCCTACATTTTAAATATTCTGTATCTCATACAGGAGACCCCTAACATGCATCTGTGGCAGCATGGTGGCCTAGAGGTAGCACTCTTGCCTTTGCAGCGCTAGTTCCCAGGTTTGAATCTTGGCCAGTGCTCCATCTCCATGGAGTTAGCAGGTTTCCGCCCACATCTTAAAAGCATGCAGTTAGGTTAATTAGCTTCTCCCCACAACTGACATATGACTACCAGCATGTTAGGGATATTAGTTGTGAGCTCCTTTGAGGGACAGTTAGTGACACAGCTATTGACTTTGTACAGTGCTGCATAATATAATGGTGCTATGTAATAATCCTCTAACTAAATAAAATATGAAATCACAGAAGCCCAGAATAATTTTATAATGTAATATTAAATTCCTGTGGTCATTATTTCTGTAGTGTCCAGGCACAGGCAGCCTCAGGAATATCCAACATCACAGGTGTTATTGCAGTGTTGAAGATTTACCAGAATTCAGTGTTTTTCTACTGCTAAACACTCTGCAAAAGATATAAAAATGGGTAAAAGGTAAAAGAAATAACTATGCTGTTTATATTATTCTACAACATTGCAATACAACTTTAAACATAACAGAATGTAGCAAGTGTATTTATGGAGGTATGTGTAGAAAGCTGTTAAATTAAATAGGATCACTAATATCAAAATGTCCATACATAGGCCTGGATGCAACATGCTTAGATCCATTCTGCCAGTAAATATTCCATGTAAGTGAAGACATCAGCAGTTGAAAGGTGTCCTAATATTAAGTGGTGGTGTAATTTTGGGACTTTTTAGGCTGACTAATTTTAGTAAAAATATTTAAAAACCTTCATCAGGACAATTTAGGAGATATATAATATTAATACATCATCAAGAAATTAATTCATATATATAAAAATAATTATTATATGAATACATTTCTTGATCATGTAATAATATTATAGATCTCCTAAATTGTAATGATGAAGCAGATTACATTCTCCGCGAAACGCGTAGACAAGTTGTAAAAGCACTTTTACACAGGAGATTTTGTATCTTTTGTATGTTTTTTAACTTGAAAAAGTGTGGATATTTACTTCATTTCGAAATAAAGGTTTTTAAATATTTTTACTTTGTAAAATTAGTCAGCCTAAAGCTACGTACACACGTCAGATTTTTATCGCCCGATAATCGGCATCTGCCGTGTGTACAGTCGGTGTCGTCCATCGCCCGGATGACCGACCTGCCGGATCCACGGACGATGGACGACAGCTGATTCTAATGAAAGGGAAGGGGAGGGCGCGCAGCAGGGTGCCGCTCCGTCGCTCTCCCCCTCCCCAGCACCATTCATGCATCGTGCACTCCCTCTTTCACGATCCTTTCCAACGACAAAAATTGCAAGTGTGTACGAGCTTAAGTCCCAAAATTATTTGTTTTTCGTTTCCACTTGTGTACTGTATCCAGTCATCATACACCCCTAATATTGTCCGCCATATCACTTGCATGCCAAGTACATGTGAGTATGACACGATCATTGGCATTACGACTGGCAGGAAAATCCATGTAATCACCTCCTGGCCAGAGATGTCTTGTTGTAGTGACAAACTACCTAAAGACAGGAAAGTTTCTTGATCCAGCTATAACGACTACATTGGGAAATTATCATGTGATGTCTTGAGCTATGTTGACCATGAAGAAGTGTTAAATGGAGCTGAGTCATTATATCCACATTTGTGCTGAGTCAAGGAGCATGCAATACATATATGTGTCATATGATAGTGACATCTTAAAAGCTCTTGGGATTGTTTTCTACTCAATAGGTCAGGATTGAACCAGATCTCTAATGTGACATAATGGACTGGAATTTTGTTATAAGTTATTTTTGACACATGGCAGAAATTGTTTTGTACTATGTGGGTAGCTGTATTTATTTCAAGAAATAGGCGTTTTGTTTCTTATTACTGTGATCTGCAAAAAAACACTACTTCCCACTGAATAGACTGACAGGGTACCCTGAGGGAACAATTTAAACTTACTCTGAAAGTACTTGTTTCATTCAGAGTAACCTGGAGCTTTATGCCCCATTGTTTGTCAAGGGAACAGTAATTATGACAACTTTTAAAAGTTATTAGTTGCACCTACAGAGATAAAAAAAAATGGTTTTGGGCTGCAAAGGTGCAGTCATCTGCAGTTTATTTCAGACTACTCTGGGTGCTACTAAACTTTCACACTCATCTATCAAATTTTTCATCACATCTTAAATGATCTTAACATAATATTAAATAATACAATAGTTGGGTGCAACTATTGCCAAAAACCATTGGAACTTTAACTGCAACATAGTAACTGGTTTTGATAATATAGTGAATAGATGAAGTGCCTGCGTCAGACAAAGGGGTTCATAAGACTAAGAATATATAAATATAAAAATATGAATATCCATAACTGGGACATATTACATACTACTTACAAACTATGTGCCATTATAGTTACCTATAAGTTGCAAAGCGGACTTTATCACTGATGAAATATGTGGAGTAGTTTTCAAGGAATGAAAGTCATCCAACCAAAGAACAGAAGATCTATAAAACTACAGAAGAAAGACAATGTGGGGCCCTCTTAGACAAATATATATATATAGGAAAAAAAAAAAAAAAAAAAAATATATATATATATATATATATATATATATATATTGGATATTCTAATAGTATCAAGGAATTTATTATACCAAGCTTTTACCTATTTCCTAAAAGTAACGAAAACGATAGGTATAAGCAACAAGTTTGTTAAAACTCATGCAATGTGCACAAATAACCAAGATAAAATTGTATTTTCTTAACAAATTGGAGCTGCACTTTAACAAAAAACAATGACTGGCATTTTTGTTTTCTTTTTACAGGGGACTTACAATTATAGCAAAGAAAAGGTAGACTTCAATGCCCCTGATTCATCAAGCAGAATCGGATTATCGGTCGCGCATTCGTATTAGCGATCCGGAATCGTACGCGGTCGCGCTATTCAGCAACACTCGAGTCCGGACCGCGGTAATCCGCGCTCGCTGGCCGCGCGTACGTTCGCGCTTCCAGCGAGCGCGGATTTCATTGATGAATCAGGGGCATTATGTCTAATGGTTTTGTTACTGGTCAGTTTTGCTGTTTTTGTTCATCAAAAGTCACACCCTACATTTATTTAATATGTGAAATCATCTTCATAAATTATTGACCTTTAAAGTATTTCATTAACAATATAGACAATATAAAAAAGTATACCTGGTAATGGCCTAATGTAAGCATATACAGGGCAGTAATGAATTAATAAAGCAACTATATGGTTAACATCTTACGCACACATTGTGCAGAAGTTGACTGTAATTGTTGTAAGTAATTGATGTCTGCCAATTGATAATAAATCACATGTATTTGAACTTTGAATAGGGCTAGAGGTTTGTCAACCTTTTTTCATATTGTGATGTAAAAACAATTCAGGAAAAATCGCCAGATTCAGCTAGAATATTCTTTACCTGAACCAGTAAGAATCAGTATAAAACATTATAGGAAAACAGTCTATGAATAGAAGAATAGTTATTCAGCACAATGCAAAAAAAAAAACAAAAAACATGCCACTGTTTGAAATATTGAACACCAGTATCAGGAGAAGAACATTTAATGCCCAAGGTGTGGATGTTAAAATACTACACAACTTTTGTAAATAGTTCATCCTCATCTGGCACCCTTAGGAATACTCATGCTTAGTGCCTCTAAACAAAGGTTAGTCTGTCGGACAAAATTGCATAAAAGTGCCCAAGTCTACAGTCTTCTTTAACCTGGCTGAGGGAACTAAGCCATTAACAGCCATCCCACTGGTGGGAACCAACAATGTCACCATTATTGTACATCACCATCTTGCAGAACTGCTTACAGTAGGGTTCTTTCTTTAGCAGTGCCACCTTTCATATTCTTACCCACTTAGCCACACAGGGAGATGATAATAATAATAACAACAGCATCACCCAAAACTAATCCACAAGGCTGCTATCTTCATCCTCCATGGGCTGGACTGGCTCTGGTTTGGCACAGGTCTCAACAGAGCTTTTGCCTGTTGTAGTAATT
This sequence comes from Pyxicephalus adspersus, assembly GCF_032062135.1. Taxonomy (NCBI): domain Eukaryota; kingdom Metazoa; phylum Chordata; class Amphibia; order Anura; family Pyxicephalidae; genus Pyxicephalus; species Pyxicephalus adspersus. The sequence continues at coordinate 15,435,200 of NC_092868.1, forward strand.
TGTTTCTATCTGCTTACATTATTTAGGCAGAAGAGAAAAAAATGAATAAATTATATCAAATAGTCATACAAACCAAGCAGCCTACTGTACTGTAATCCTCAAAGTAAAGGTTTAGATGAATAAGTGGTATATTAAAAAAAATATTGTAGAACATTTATAAAAATAATAAACACAATAAAACCATGTTTATTATTTTTAAGAATTTTATGAGAGATTTTTCTTTCATTTGGATACCAATTTATTTAAAATCAAAAAGCTTTTTCTATTCCAAAGTTTCCTAGGTTGGACCAGATGGATTTTACATGATTTTACATGATGTTCAGGGGAACCCAAACATTTTGCTGATACTGCAACTACTTGGTGAATGATGTTTGATTCTAGTGAAGCTGGAATGCTGGAATACTGATTTAGACTTATCATGTTAAACTTACCTTATATGTCATATATATAATATATATATATATATATATATATATATATATATATTATTACCAATAATGTCATATGAAACTGCTGACTTTATGAAAATTGACTACTATGAATGAGATGCATATAGCCCTAAAAAGCATATTGTAAATTTGTTTTGCTTAATTTGCATACTTGTTTCTCATAGTTCAACCCAGGCTGCTTTGGTTTATCCTCAAGTGAACTGTAGTACCAATAGCCTGTTATGTGGAAGAAAGCGGAAGCCTGAAATTGCAGAACTTCTGCCGTTTATTGGGAGCAAATGCCATGCCAAACCCAACTGGGTTTATTTGTGAGTTTGCTGTCAAGTTCTCCAAGTCCCATTGGGTGGCAATTTTTTGCAGTCATATGTGAGATATATAGTGATATAATACAATCATGAGAAAAATATAATTGCTGACCACCCTAAAACCTGGTTGTATCTGACCTTCTAACCTAGAACTAGCACGCAGTAGGAAAACTTGAAGGCAAGGTCAATGAATAAAAAAAGTGATGAAATCAATAGGATCAACAGAAAGCCAATAAACAAATTTCATAAATACTATATCACATTGGTAGGCCCCCTATCTCTCTGTTTAGTTGACCTTCAAACCTAAAGTATGTGTGTTTTGTTTCTTTAGGTATACAGTAAATAAAAGTTGACTTTAATGCGTTTATTTTTTCATTTTGTAAGATGTCATGGGCTGTATTACAGTTTGAATCAGATCAGAGAGAGAAATGCAATACCCCTAGAGGATAATAGCAAATTCAGTAACTGGCCATAGAAGAGAAAAGAAGTAATTGTTGGGTAAAAGAAAAGTTGAAAAAATAGACTCTTAGCACACTATGGGTAAATATTTAGGTAAGTATAAAGGTAAATGTGTAAGCTTTGTGGCATTTTATGCTTGTCTTTTCAATGCTTCAACCACTGACCCTAGTCCTAAACCTAATGTGTATGTCAAGTCCAATTTTATTGGGCATTGGCAAGTGGGGAAGGTTTGAAATCTCCATTTGGTTTACCACTACCTGGGCTCCATCAGAAAAATTTCCACTAATTTTACCCGCCCTTTTTTTTAATAAATTGAGAAATGTTTTAAAAAAGTGATTTATTTCTGTATGTGTCTCTGTTGCAGAATTTCCCTCATTAACGGTTTGGTAAAAATTGTCACTGGGATAGAAAGTGAGAAGAAATCTTTCTAACGAATTCCCCGATATCAGAACTCTCCTTGTACAAAGTCTTTAAAATCAACGAATCTGGAAAATCAGGAGTGCTGCACACAGTCCCTCTTTGACCATCTGACCACCTCTGACCCTATGGCTTGATTCCCTTCTTCTCTGGCAATCCTACAGAAAATTGCTGTTTTATTGCTTGCTTTGCATGGTATTATGCTTTAAAATCAATTAAACTCTAGTTACTGCCTGGAAACACAGACTAGGCAGAAAATACAGCTGATGATGTATAAATGTCACATGAGCAACAATAGGCCTAGGAGATCATGGGATAACTGAATCAGCTTGACTTGTTGAAGAAAGAGGAAATCTGCCTTGTCAACTCATTACAGTAATGGAATAAAGCTTAACATCTTTTGCTACTGTAATTTTATACCTTACATTATCTTCCAACAAACCTTACTGCTGGCACGAAAAGGAAATGTTATCCACCAGTTTGCTTTCTTGTGTAATGCATTATGTAGCATAAAAGTAATTAAAAGAAGAGCAGAAGGCAAATGCAATAGAACCCATAGGTTTGGCCAGAAAATGTAATCTCTCAGTTACAGCACAGTAGATGTAATACTACGAATAAGCACTTGGTACACCATTTCTAAAGCTTACCCTTCTACATCAAACAAATCTCTGGGGTGATAAAGGGGCAGGGTACAGAGCGCTGGGGTTAAACAGGGGACCAAAGGTTCTGCTTGACTTGTTTTTATGCTTTTTTTTTAATTCATATTTTTACAAGAAATCATCAGGCTTGTCATGAGGACCTCTGTGTCTTTCCTCTGGGCTGGGCTGTTCTTGTGATGTAATGGTGCCATCACCCCTCTCTGCTCCATTATAAAATAAATACAAGGTGCCATGATGGCATCCCCTGGAAAGAGACAAATATGCCCTGCACTTATACATCCACAATGTTCCAGGCTTAATGATGATTTGCATGTATACCATACATAATGCTAAGGAAGAAATAGTGAATCAACTACTAGCACAGATAGAAAAAGCAGCAAAAACTGGAAAGGTTTTAATCATGGGAGATTTCAATTACCCGGACATTGATTGACATAATGGCACTACAGGAACAGCAAATGGGAGGAAATTTATGAATTTAATACAAGATAATTTTATGGTACAGTTTATAGAAGCCCCAACTAGAAATGATACTCTGCTGGACCTAGTTCTTTCTAACAACGCAGCGCTTTTAACAAATGTGCATATAAAAGAGAATCTGGGTAGCAGCATGTAAGTTGTAAACAGGAAGCATAAACAGGAAAGATAAAAACATTTAGTTTTAGGAGAGCAAATTTTGCATTATTAAGGGCTGCTCCCTGTGACTTAAACTGGGAGACAATATTGTCCTCAAAGAACACTGAACAGAAATGGGACTGTTTCAAGTCTGTTCTACAAAATCACACTGAAACATATATTCCAATGGGTAATAAGTTTAGGAGGAAAAAGAAAAGGGCATTCCAAAAATTTAAACATTAAGGATCACCTTCATCGTTTGAAAACTATAAAGAATATACCAAAAGATTTAAAATAGAGATAAAATGTGCAAAACTTCAAAATGAAAGACAGATTGCAAATGAAAAGTAAGGCAAACCCCCAAACATTTTTTAAATATATTAATAACAAAAAGATCAGATCTAAGCATGTAGGGCTCTTAAAGGATGTCTCTGGATTGGTAACTGGGGATAAAAGAAAAAAAAGATTTTTTACTAAACACTTTTTTAAGCTCTGTGTTCGCAAAGAAAATTGGCAAAGCCCAAGTCCAAATTCATAATAGCAATGTCACTGCCTTAAACGGTTCACAATGGCTCAAACGTGATATGACTGAAAAACAGTTGGGCAAAATTAGGGTTGCCAAAGCACCAGGACCTGATGGATTACATCCATGTGTCCTCAAAGAGCTGAGCTCAGTCTTTTCAAAGCCATTATTTCTAGATTTTTAGAGACTTTTTAGTCACTGGCATGGTACCGATGGATTGGCGTTAGGCTAATGTGGTTCCTATTTTCAAAAAGGGAGCAAAGTCATTATCAGGTAACTACAGACCAGTTAGTTTAACGTCCATAGTTGGAAAGGTTCTAGGGAGTTTGATAAAGAACCACATAGGGGAGTTTCTGCTAGAAAAAGATAGTTGATAGCATGGCTTCAAGAAAGACTGAAGTTGTCAAACAAGTTTACTCTCTTTTTATGAGGAAGTAAGTAAACAGGTAGACAGTGGAATAGCAGTGGATAAAGTGTACTTGGACTTTGCTAAAGCATTTGACACAGTACCCCACAGATGGTTAAATTGCAAGTTAGGGTAAATAGGTTTAGAAATGTAAATCTCTAAATGGATAGAGAACTGGCTTAAGGACTAGCCCAGTAGTGTAGTAGAGTAGTGATTAATGATTCATACTCTAAATGGTCTAAGGTTTATATTGGTGTACCCCAGGATTCAGTGTTGGGACCGTTACTGTTTAACATCTTTATAAATTATATAGAGTTTGGGATTAAAAGTACCATTTCTGTGTTTGCAGATGACACTAAACTATGTAATAGAATTATGTCCATACAGGATGTCTAAAATCTACAAGCAGACCTGGATGTACTGTTTGATTCAGCTGCCAAGTGGCAAATGACATTTAATATACATAAATGTAAAGTTATGCACTTGGGGGCTAACAACATGCATGCTTCATACTTTCTAGGGAAAATACAAGTTGGGGGGAGTAATAAATGGAAAAGGATCTGGGGGTTCTGGTAGATCACAGACTTAATAACAGCATGCAATGCCAAGCTGCAATATCTAAAGCTAGCAAAATACTTTCTTGTATCAAAAGAAGAATACACTGCAGAAATGGAGATATAATCCTGCCCCTGTACAAAGCATTGGTTGGACCTCACCTGGAATATGCAGTCCGGTTTTGGGCACCAGTTCACAAAAAGGACATTGTGGAATTGGAGAGAGTACAGAGAAGGGCAACTAAACTAATAAAAGGAATGGAGGAGCTCAGCTATGAGGAGAGATTAGCGGAACTGAATCTATTCTCCCTTGAGAAGAGACGTATAAGGGGGGATATGATCACCCTGTATAAATATATCAATGGTCCAAATAGAGAACTCTCTTCCCAATTATTCACTTTGAGATCATTACAAAGAACAAGAGGACCATCTTTGCATCTGGAGGAAAAGAAGTTTAAGCTCCAGATAAGGAAGGGATTTTGCACTGTAAGGTCTCTGAAAATGTGGAATCGGCTCCCTCAGGAAGTAGTTTCAGCAACTACTATAGATTGCTTTAAGAAAAAGCTGGATGCTTTTGTAGAAGCACAGAATATAACTGGGGATTACGGCTTTAAAGTAAAAATAACAATGACCTAGGGAACATCTGATTGCCTCATGAAATCTAAAATTAATTTTTTTCCCCTGTTGAGGCAAATTGTACCAGGGGTTTGTTTTGCCTTCCTCTGGACCAACTATGTCCTAAAGGGTTTTATATCTCGGATGTTTATTTCCCTAGTGGTTGAACTTGATGAACTTATGTCTTTTTTCAACCTGACCTACTTTGTAACTATGTAACTATAATAATAAGAATTTACTACTAATAAATGTATTACCCACGGAGCGGCCAGTCTCCAGCCATCTCACTCCAGCAGCTCCTGTTTTAGTGTACATTAATATACTAGTTTACACTGTGAAACACACAAGGAGTCAACACTGAAAGTGTTTAAGAGAGGAGAGGTTCAGGTTCAAGTCATAAACATTCCAGGGGATTATCCTTAGGAATAGGGATGCATGTGCGGGGTGGTGGGGAGATGCTTAGACAATGGACAGCAATGAAAACAACTTCTATGTGAATGAATGTTTGCAGGTTGTATTGATAAAAATATCGTAGAGAGTTTATGGTCATGTATAGTCAGAAAAATGTTTTTTTTTTTTAAATCGCCACCTGCTGACTTTTTGGGTCTATTGCAAACCCCTGGAACATAGTTTTGTCACCATAATCCCCCAAAGAGTCTATGGAGACGTTATAGCCCGTTTATATTTTAGTTGTTTGTCAATTTTATGTTGTTATACCAGTAACCACATCTCTTCCTCCATAATATGGTTTTTGCAAAATGTGAAAGAAGTACAAAAAGCAGCAATGAGTTGTTGCACTTGCTGATCTTGTCTACTAACCAATAATTGGCAGCACTAACCCAGTCCTGCTGTGTTTAAAGAATGGACGTTTAACACTTTTATTTTATTTTTATCAATCAGCTGTAAAGGCTGACTTGTTTTGCTAGTTAGCTGGAATTTTAGACACATGGAAATACCTTGCTACCAGGGCTGCAGGCTTTTTGTATATAACTACTAACCATCAAAACAGGTTCTCCTTAAAGCTGGTTTTATGAGCAGGCTATAGTAGCAATATAAATTGGAGTTGAATGTGATTTACTAATATAGTGTGTGTGGCACAAGGGAGTAATCCGTGACCACTTGGCACTATTGGCTGGAGTTTTTGGACTCTCCAGACTATAGGCATTAACTGCATGGAGTTTGCAGGTTCTCCCTGTGTTTGTGTGGGTTTCCTCCAGGTACTCCAATTCTTCCCACATTCCAAAAACATGCAGTTAGGTTAATTGGCTTTCCCTAAAAATGGACCTTAGACTGTATTAAAGATTAACATACATAAAGACATTAACATATGACTGAGGTAGAGACATTAGATTGTGAGCCCCTATGAGGGACAGCTAGTGACAGGACTATGGATGTAAAGTGCTGCATAATATGTCGGTGCTATATAATTACTGTGTAATAAAAATAATATTATTATTAGGCACCACCTGGACCTTTTCCTAATGCTACCCTATTCTCTTGCTTTGAAGAATCTAGTTTAGGAAGTAAAACCTGGCATTACCATGTTTAGTAGTGTTATGTTTCACGCTTGTATAGAACACGTTTGCTCTGTTGCGATGTTGTTCAATTTCTTATCTGGCTTTTTCAGACTCCTGACTGTACATAACTTTTAGCTGAGGATTCAGAGGTGATATGCTTTTTCTTTTGTTACTCTTTGCAGGACCTTTTTGTTCTTGTATATTCATATTTTCTTTTACTTTTTTGTTAAAGAATATTATAAAAAAAGACTACCATATTAAAGAAAAAAAGAGAGAAAACTTAGTAGTAATATGAAACGTCATCTGAAACTGGAACACCTACAAAACAAGTATAAACAATTGAGGGTGAATATGTTGCAACTGGTAAAAAAAATAAAAAACAACATAAAAAAGATTAAGTAATAGCTCCTAGCTATTAAATTGGATGCGTGAATCCCAAATTCTTACATACAGTGATTTACATCATGTGTGCAGTCTCCTGTTGCATGTCTACAGTCTCTGACAACATTCTGTAGCAATACATTCACAGAATATTATGAACAGCCCTTTGTTAAAATCAGGGACCATAATTGATCCACCTCATCCCATATCTAGTAGATTGGCTGCCACTATGCATGTAAACAATGACAGGAGTTTTACCCACCTGGGTGGAGCTGTAATTGCATTCAGCAGGATCAGCCAGGGACAGCTCTCCTCAGCTGCCCTCTTGTTGAATTGGGTGGACTGATGTACACAATGGTAGGAGTTAGGTTAATTCTAAGTCAACTCTAAGTCAATAGGAAGAGTGTAAAGTATTGCTTTATCTTTTCAACCCTTAATCCAGATGTAAATGACCTCAAAACATCAACAACTTTGATAACATGTTGATCTACGGATCCAATGTCTGGTATGTGCTTTAACATGCTCAGTATATCTGTAAACTTCAGATGTTGGCTATACAATTGCAAATCAGTATTATGTTGATGCAAACTGTACTGTCCTACAGTTTTAGCCTTCAGGTCTAAATGAGGACACATTACTCTCTCAGAAATTATTTTTACAATGTCCTCTGATAGCTCCTGTGTTGCAGTAAGACTTTAGGTTATCATTAATTACCGAACAAGCTAGACACTGGATGAGTAAATTGAAGAAAAGACAATGATACATGGAATGTAATGTGTACAAATTATATAAAGTGTAAACATCACTTACATACTTATCACCTGATCTGCTGAGTTTTGTATTTCATAAAAGGTAAAAGTGTAGGTTTGGCGAACTGCTTGTTTAAAGACTGGAAGCTCAAGCAAACTGTTATAAATGTATTTAGAGCTTGGTTCTGATTTAATAAGGCTTTACAAAACAGGAGAAGATAGACTATGATGGGAGAACTTGAGCTCTTGGTTAGCAATTTTTTTCAATCCTGGGACAGATCCATACCAGGTTTACTTGATAACCCTATTTCTCCCATGATAGTCTGTTTTCTCCGGTCTTGAAGAGCTTTATTAATTTCAGGCCTATTACATTCTGGAACTAACCCAGGATTTTTATTCTAATACATCTACCAAAATTAGTTCTAGTTGCCTGCCATGGTGTGTAAAACACTAAAATCACATTAGCTGGGCCCTTTCAAAAGGTTAGAAGAACTATGTAAGAATATACTTGTGCATGCACACGCTGTACCACATGCTGCAGCACACTGCATGCATTTAGGTGTGCTTTTACAAATGCAAATGATATGGCTGCATTTTTGCAATGTACCAGAATGCATTACAAAATGTACAATTACCCATGTGCACGGGTGGCAGGGAACTCTTAGCAGGTGCTGGAGCTGTTCTAAGTTGAACCCATAAAAGTCTTTTAGGGCACGTTGCACAGGTCCTGATACAAAGGAACTTATTGTATCTTTATATCAGAACCAGGTCCAGTGCTCTGTTTGTTGGGATTATTACATAACTTTGCTCACATTGATTAAAAAGTGATAGTACCACTGAGTAGGCCACATTACCTAGCACAATGTTCTTACAAATCCACACTCCCTAGCTAACTCCCCAGTGTCCATGCTAACCTGGATAGATGAGAACACTGATCAGGATGAGACTGACTGACCAGGCTTCAGCATTACCACATTTGTAGCCTTTAGTATGGTAGGGTCATTTTAAGAATTTATGATTAAATTCAAGGTTTTTAGACTGTTCTAGAACTTGGTTCTCTATAAGGAAGTAACGGTGGATTTCTATAATAAACTATACTAATAATAAACTAGAAAAATACAGTTCTGCAAAGCCTGTCGAGTTTCTGGAGTCACTGCACCAGGAAGCACCTGGATACAAACAGTCGCTCCCACAAGGGTGGATGCTACACCTTCTTCACCATAGAAGCTGTTTTCAAGAAATGGAGTGAGGAGACAGTCTGGGTGGGTGGCAAGGTATTATAAATCTGTAAGTATACCTTGCTGGGAAGAGAAAATGTCATTTTGTAAAAGTGTTTGTTGAACACCCACAATCTGATCAATGGCAGTAAAGCAAGAATTGTAAGCCTTTAAACACATATCCTTTCATGGTCCGAAATTAGGAAAGGATAATAAGATTAGTTGCTATCAATAATTACACCTTGGACATAATCTCACTTTAAACTTTTTTATATTTGGTCTCAGCAGATTAGAAAGTATTTTTTTAAACTATATTATTTCTTACCTTACTTAGAACCAGGCCCAGGTAAAGAAGCAGTGTAAGCTATGACGTGATGGATTCATTGATCTGAAATATTCTGTTATACGGACTGGTCACTTATTAACCATTTTTCTGTTTGCTGGAAACTTTTAATTGTGTCATATGTTTAGTTGATGGCGTTAATCTTAACGTGAAGGACGAGGGTTTTAAAGGTGTACTTTTGCCAAAGGTGTGTACAGATTACCAGATTGATTTTTATAATAGTATGTAGCAATATATTTAATTACAATTATTATAATGATTTTTCCATTGGTATTTGGGAATATCATGACTGTATCTGTTTCAACATGCTCAGCATAATTGTATATCCTATGTTGTTCAAGGATGTATTGTTTCAGTGTTGCAACCCTCAGTGATATATGGTGACTAAAAGTGTAGTTTAAATTTGCCTGGTATGATATATGTTCATCTGAACTAAATCAAAAAATGTATATAAAAGTATATGCTAAAAAACGTTTAGCTTGCAAACCACTCACTGCCACATTTTGGAGATTAAACTTCAAAATATGGGTTGATTAAAACCTACATCATATTAGCATTATGAGTTCTCAGCTACAGTGTGTTTATTTTTATTAGTTTATTTTATCTAGTGGCAAGTTTGGGGGAAGAAAAAAGTTTTTATAAAATCAATATGTTAAGTACAGGAAAAATATTTCGAGTGATTACGTTTTTTCTTTAGGGTAATGTATACACATGGGGTCTATTTATAAATCAATGAATCTCGCATTTACTGAAACACTGCCTGGTGGAGAATCTTCCAGGTCCCTGTGTTTCAATGGTAGTAATTGATTCGCCTCCAAGAAATATTTTAGTGTATATCAGATGCTTTATAGTGATGTGATGTTTTGAAGTTAATAATGTTTTAATATATTATTATTATTGTTATTATTATTATTATTATTATTATTAATAATAATTATTATTATTCAATTTTTATTTAACACCTAATCATCTTCCCTTAGCATTTTATTTTGCTTAACTTTTAAATTGGTTGTTTTTGTAGCACCCCAATACAAATAAAAAAAAGGTTTATTTTTATAAATTCTACTAGATTGTAAGCTCTTCGGGGCAGGGTCCTCTCCTCCTGTACCACTGTCTGTATTAGTCTGTCATTTGCAATCCCTATTTAATGTACAGTGCTGCGTAATATGTTGGCGCTATATAAATTCTGTTTAATAATAATAATAATAATAATAAATTCTTAAATGAAACTTTATTATATGAAAATGGGATTTTCTTATATACTAAAAAAGCCACATCTTCACATGAAAACAACATAATCGGTGGGGTCACAAATTAAACATGTAGTGCCCCTTTAGTATCATAGGGTGACATAAAAAGAATTCAGGGGTTATGTTTAGGGTTTCTAGATAGTTCTAGAAATTGGTTCTTTACTGGAGAGTGATGGTTGGATGTCTGTTGCTGCATAGCTGGTACCTGTGAGGGCATATGGGCTATTCTGGGGGACCATCCTGAAAATTGAACAATTTGCAGAAGCTCTCATTTTCTCAAAGAGGAATTTGGATTTGCTTTTAAATGCTAGTTGTATTGGGACTTTGCATGCTGAAATTGGACTGACAGGTGTAATGCACTGCAGCCCTTAACGTCTCTCCTGTGTGTATTGGACCTCGATAATAAAACAACAAAAAGTCAATTATGCAAGTCTGTGTGAGGGAAATGAGAAAAGCAAGACAACCAATTTCTCAGAACCCCTCACACCAGCAAAGAAAATTCTTTCCTCCACAGTGGGAGCAGCAAAGCTCCCTGAGATGTAAGAGGGGCAGTTTGGAACAAAAAGTTTAAATGACTTGCTGCCTTACACCACTTTGTGTACTAGACTTCAAAAGAGATCCTACGCAGATTTGGTGGTAAAGTCTGAATCTGATATGTTGGAGGGGTACGTAAAGGTGGGGAGACAAAGAATCTTCTCAAGTAGCCCAGGAGCATGGCAGCATTGCAGTACTTTTATGTAGCATAACCTGTAGTGCAGTGCTTTTCAACCAGGGTTCCTCTTGAGCAAGCTCTAGAACAGAGGTTCCAAACCCCCGATCGGCAGCCATCCGACAGGTGGGCTACGAGAGCACAGAGACCAGCTGTGGTCTGCGGTGCATCAGCCAGAGCCATGGACCACGTCCCCCGTACAGATCGCAGGCTCAGGACAGAGGGCGGGTTGTGTCTCCGGGCACAGACCTGCGATGGGAAAGTGGGTACGGTCTGGCAGTATGACATCACTCAGGGAGAAGTTTCTTCCTCTTTGAGTGATACAGGACTCCGTAGTCCATAGATTCAGTGGTCTATGTGCTGCAAAGGGTTGGGGACCACTGCTCTAGAGCAATGAACAACTTCTCAGGTGGTTATCACTGATACCAATGATCATATCTGTAGAGGACTCGGTATGCAGCATTACATCTCTGCATTAAAAAGGTAGTCTTAGAACACTCCCAAATACACAGTTTTACCAGCGAGCAGAGTCTCTTTCGGTACTCTGATGGTGATGTGCTCATCAAACTGTTTACCCTTAAAAAAATGTGATTTTTTTGGGACTAATAAGAAATTGTGATGGACTCACTTGTCATTGGCAATGTTACCTTTAGGGGCAGTGGAGTATTCTGTTTTGAATTCGCTCAAGTTGGTTTGCCCTTGTGTTCCTTGCTTGCAGCCAATAAAAATGGCGCACCTTTGACGTTTAGGGGACTACTCTATGTGCTTTTTGTTGAAATGTGTATGTCATAAATTGTTAATGTTTAAAGTTGATGTCTAGGTCACCCTTGGTTGGTCAGAAGATTATGGCCTTCTTTAATTGTAAACTCTTTTGGGCAGGGTCCTTTCCTCCTCTTGTGTCACATTTGTTATTTGCAACCCTTATTTAATGCACAGCACTGTGTAATATGTTGATGCTATATAAATACAGTTTATAGTTGCACTCTCTCAACAATGTAAGCAATTAGTTAGCCAATGTAGTATTCTAGTAGACAGCAATTCAGTAATATTGGTTGTTCAACATATCTCATCATATACCCTGTCAGGTTATTTGACATTGTTACTCTTAAAGCAGAGTGTTTCACTGTTAAGCTATTTTGGGTAGGGAAATGTGTAGTGCCCCTTAAGAATAACTTTTAAATAATTTAGGTTGATGGTCTGTTCCTGTTTAGGTAATACTGCAGTCATTTTGGTGCTTGTTTTGGGCAGTAGCTTTCAAGTGTTAAGTATTGCAGAACCAAAAGCTGGGGAGGGGGGGACACTCTTAGAGCCATGGCACGTTGATAGATATCAGGGCAGCCAGCCCTAAAGGCTAAATGTCAGTTGTATTGGGACTTTGTGAGCTGAAAATAGTTAAGACTGACCAATGCAATGCTCCAGTCTCCTGTTGACTTTTCTGGAGTCACCCCACAAGTTAAGAACTGCTGGTACAAATAGCCAAACTTTTAGGGGGGGGGGGGGGGGAGTGCTGAGCACACATTACTTTGGAGACACTCCAGCTGTCTGTCTTGTGAATTGAAAACCTTTTCCCAAGGACTTGAGCAATGGTAATACCCAAATTTTCAAGCTTTGGGCATATCTACTTTTTAAAATAAACTTCAACCGGTTCTGCAGCTCATCAAGAAAGCTACATTTTTATGTACTGTACAATATTGTGGCTTAATTTTGCTAGCATTAGTGATGTCCTTTCCCCAAATAATTTTCAAGGTATACTTTAGCACAAGAGTATGGAGTCAAGAATTATTATTTACCACCCCACCCCCCTCACCAAGTAACCAAATTTTTTACTACTCCCAATTGAGTTGGAACATTGCTTACTCATAACTGACACATTTTCACCATTTGATTCTAAATGTGAAGATTCTAATGTAAATAAACCCCTATGTCAAATATACACATATAACAAAGTGACAGATAACATTATGCAGAAAAACTTTATTTGAAACTTGTTGACAAAGCACAGTCACTACTGCAATATCACAAAAGGTTTGGTCCATAGTTTCAGGTAGCAGGGTTACAGGATGTCACTTTTTTTTCCACATGGATGAAGAAATGTGGATGCAGAGTAGACTGGATGGATCCTCATGGGTGGGACAGTTTAGCTGCTCTCTCCCATGGTGTGCTTGTCAAACAGGTACTCGCCCATGCCGTTCTGGGGCACACCAAGGCGCTTAAGGTTGGTGATGTAATCTCCAAGCTGCTTCATAGCCTTCACTTGTTCCTCTAGGTATTCGGACTCCAAGAAATCACAAAGCTGAAAAACAAGATAGAACCAGTTCATTGTCTGTCAAACTATTAAAGTTATGAAGTATAAGCGGTAGGTTCCATAGAATTTTAAATCTGTCTAACAGCCATCATTATTGGAATATAATTGACAGCCTGAGAAAATTAGTTGCCAAGCTCCTACACTGGCATGAAATACAGATCATCATTCCAAGTCAAGAGTGGTTGACTCCAGAGAATGAAGGGATGAAGTAGTAATGAGGTGGCTATTAAAATTTGCCACTGTATTTTATGCATACATATGCGTTTAGTGCCATTGGGAAATGCATGCCATTTCTCATACAGCTATGGGTAAATCTCATAGGCCTATAGGTCTCATTTAAATCAAACTACATAACCCAAGTGGTCAGGAAATGAGTTGAATACCCCTTCTGGAGTCCAGGTCAGATTTCTTTCCCAGTGCCATATACTATGGGGGTCATAACAAAAAAATAATCAAGATGCCATATTTGTGCTGTGTTGGCAAATACTTACATGGGGGTCAACCTTATCAGATGCCAGTTTATGCAGGTCCAGAAGAGCTTGGTTCACAGTCTTTTCCAGCTGCAGAGCAGCCTGCATGGCCTCCAGGGTGTTAACCCATTCATCACGCTCTGGTTTCTGGGAAAAGGAAAAGAGTAAAATTAGAACATTTAAATATAACTTAAAAAAATAAACTGCCTATAATTTACCAACTGTCAAAATTATTTGACATAAAAGATGGTGGTCATCAGGGGCGAAACTGTCCCTAATGACCACCAGCTAATAGAAATGCTCATCACTGTACACAACAGTCTGTTAAGGATGACAGCTAGTGGTCTTAGGGGGTGGGACCACCCAACTACATTTGTTTAAGCATATTAATAAGTAGGTTAGTTCTCAATTGTTACCTTGATGTCCTGCAGGACAAAGCGACCCCCACGCTTGTTCTGATACTTCATTAATTTCTCAGCATGTTCTCTCTCCTCATGGCTCTGTTCTTTGAAGAATTTGGCCACATTGTGAAGGGCAACATCATCACGGTCAAAGTAGAAAGCCTGAAAGCAGAGGGTAGGAGAATGAAATATAGAATAAAACATAATGTGCCAGAACTGAGGGGCATCCCAAGACCAATATATGTTTTGGCATTGGCAAAAACCAGCTAATGTTTACCATTTTTACTTTCTTAGTGGATGGCAAACCGATCTTGAAAGTTTTTTATTAATGAAATCACCAATTTTTGAAAACCCAAGGAAATTATCAAATGTGAGATAAATGGTCACATAAAACACTAAAGGTTAAAATCATCATTATGCCTATATATATTTGTTCTGTTCAAATACACCTATATACTGTCTAACCATATTACGCCAAGTGTGTAGCCCTGACTTCCCTGTGTCATTACCCCCTGCTGTATATATACACACCTGTAAAATAAAAAAGTTGCCCCCTTCACATGGATTACCAACAACTATCCATTTTAAAGCCTTTTCCAGTATTTATTTCCTTTCAAATAAAAACAACGTCAGCATTACTAGCATACACAGTGCCTTATTTTGAAGCAACTGCAAAATTTCTAGAGAAAAAAAAAAAAAAAAAAAAAAACAAACACACACACACACACACACACACACACACACACACACACACACAACAAAAGAAAGCATTTATATTCCAACAGATACTCGTTTTTTCCTTTTACGCAGATTTCATAAGCAAAAAAACTTTACTGGGCACTTAAACAGTTATGTAATGTAACCTAGATGTATAAGACTGCAGCACAGTAATGAGCAAAATTGCCCTGTATATTTTTTTGCAAGGACAGGGTGCAAGCATGGCTTCGGTAAGGCAGGGTGCTGGGAGTAATGTCCAGAATGTGAGTAGGTGGGGGTGGGGTTCTGAGTTTTCCTGTCCCCCTCCCATTCTGGTCCTTGCTTAACAGCAGAAAAACAGGTTTGTAGCAGTACAAGGGGAGATAAGATATACAGAGCTACTGGGAACATATGGTGCCTGGCACTGCAAAGAGCTGATATTGATTATTGGGTGCAGGGCGGGCGATAGAGAAACAGAATGACTTGCTATATGGATTCTTATGTGCACAGACAACAGACATCTCACTACAAGCTGCCATCTTGTCTTTGTAAAGCAGCAGTAAATGCTGTGGAAGGGAAAAAAAGCATACAAATGCAAATTAGCCAAGAAGGAAATCAGCAGTCAAACTCTTCAGATTACAGAATTGTCCATGTCAGATAAAAGACTGGCAAATAAATGTGCCACACTAGTCCTCCGACCTTGGGAGCATGGGTATAATTCACAGCACACCATTGGATGTCTATGGGATACACAATGACAATATAACAATGTATCCATATTAGATAAAATGTATTTCTATACTTATATTTAGTACTATACTGAACACAATAGTAAAATTGATTTCTGGAAGAGGAATTTAGAGCCAAGGTATGTAAAATATAAACATGTCCTTGCCTATTTTGTTTTATATATAAAAGGCACTCACCATGGAGAGGTAGGTGTAGGAGGCGTACAGCTCCATGTTCACCATACGGTTGATGGCAGCTTCGCAGTCGCGGTGGAAGTTCTGGCGCACCTGGGATTCCATTTCAGCGGTTTTGGTGGTTCTTGGGTGGCACAAAAAAGTAATAATGCAATAGATGTTTCAAAAGTAAAGGGCGGAAGACTCAGAGAAGGTTCCGTTCAAACACTGTTGAAGCAAGAACTCTGCTCAGAGTCAGGAGTACTGTAGATCTGATGACAACACAAAGGAGCTCTATTTATATAGGAGGTCAGCCCAGGAATTTGGAGGCTGAACCCCTCCCTTAACTTACATCATCTCTTAGCAGCCAATCAGAGGCCATGCATGCTGCACACAGGAAGACACATTGGGGAGGGGAGGGGGGAGAAGAATTGCTCATCAGCAGGACTTTTAGTGCAGTGTGCAAAATGTGCAATATCACACTTGGTTGGCAGTAATTTCAGTTATACAAATTTTAATTTTTCTCAGATATATTTACAATGGATCCTTGTGCCAAGCAGTCTGAACTTAAAATACAATGTAGCGATAAACAGACTAACTAAAACTGACATTATGTTTACTACTGGATATCTTTATGGCTAGCATATTTGCTCTCATGAAACAAAATTCTTTGCGGTTGGTGCATCTTGCTGCTATTATTTCAAGCTCTTACTGCCTTCTCCATAATGTGTGCTATAGTGCAGGTGTGTTTTTCTTATACAACATCCACATGTTCAATATCTGTCACCCAAGATGAAGGTTTCTGATCATCTTTGACAAAAACAACTTACTACTGTTTTTTCCTATGGAGGAGGACACAGGGGGGGTGCTTCCTGCTTGTCCTCCCTAAAAAACTTGCACAAGATCATTGCAGGGTCATTAGAAGGTCCTCAATTCCTTTGTGATTCTGGTCCAATCGGTCCCTGTCTTCCTGGCACGGGCTGGACACTGGGTGCCCTCAACTTGAGCAGGCCTTTCTGTATGTCAAAAAAGTGCACGTGTGAGATTGGCACTATCTTGAAATTTGATGAATGACATCACTCTATTAGATTCACATTGTTGTATTGATGCATTATATAACTAACATTCCTATATATTAAAGCAACCCACTCATCTTTAATAGGCTGGCAGCACACCTTACAGTGGAGCTATACTTACTGCTCCCAAGATACATCATATGTGACCTCCCTTGCCTGGCTGACTTCTACCTATCCTTTTAAGCTATATTGATTGGCCAGCACAATATAACATTACTTTCATACACATTTGCCAGGGAATCCATTCATCCAGGCACATGTTGGCTGTGTAGTTTAGTGTACACAGATTTTGGATAGTAAAGCATTTATTGCAGAAATGTGATAGTATGCTTCAAATCCAATAATAAAACCTTGCTGCTTAAAACAACAGTTTTTACGCTGCTATACTTTTTTTACAGAGAATCATCCAAGTTCCTGAACACAGCACACCTCAACATATGGTATTTGCGTTGTGGTGCAAGTGATTTGTTCGTAACGATGGGCCTAATTTATTAAAGCTCTCCAATTTGTTGAAGATAGAATATCATGGGAGAACCTGGGTGATCCAGAAAAACTGGAATGGATCTGGCCCAGGAATTAGACATTTACCAACTGATTGCCAATGATTTTAAGGGATGCATTCCAGGTACTGTATATGCTGGATAACCCAGGTTTTCCCATGATAATCTTTACCAGACTTTGAGAGCTTTAATATATATCAGGTCCAATGTAATACCATGCACACCAATTAAAAGCAATGTTTGATGATTATATTTTTCTTTAGACCCAAACAATCTGTGAAATTAAGTCTGATATAAAACCAGAGAAGCATAATTGATGCAACCTAAATATTTCTGGACATTGCATAGGTACTTTTAACTGAATGTGCTATTGTGCAATGTAAATGCATGAGTTATGCAGTTTTGGGAATTTCCCAAGATGAATAATGCCCCCTAATAGGTTGTACTATACACACACCAATGAGCACATCTTAAAGTGAACACATTCTCTTGCAGGGCAAAGTTCACTTAATAGGTGCTCCCTCTTCTGCTGACACATACCTTCTGGCGCTATCACACCACCCTGTTCTCTCACCACAAGTCTTACAAAAAAAAAAGTTCATAGTCGATCTACGTATACACACCATATAATTGTCGATAAATGATCGTCATCATCTTGGGGGGAAAAAATCTGGATTGTACAGCTGACCCCCAATGTTTAGCAACTGACACCGAGGATGACCTCTGTCATTTCCTATTGCGGAGGACACAGCAGGGTGCCCTATATTAATATTACACAGTATTTATATAGCACCAACATATTACGCAGCACTGTACAAAGTCCATAGTCATGTCATTAACTGTCCCTGAAAGGGGCTCACAATCTAATGTCCCTACCATAGTCATATGTCTTTAATACAGTCTAAGGTCAATTTTGGGGGGGGGCCAATAAACCTAACTGCATTTTGTTTTGGGATGTGGGAGGAAACCAGAGTACCCGGAGGAAACCCACTCAGACATGGGGAGAACCTGCAAGCCCCATGCAGATAGTGTCCTGGCCAAGATTCATATCTGGGACCCAGAGCTGCAAAGGCCAGAGAGATAACCTCTGCCTACCGCACATCATTTCCCCTCCTTTCTCCATAGGACTGAACTGTGTGTACATTACTCACTAATTTAACCGCCACTGGAAGCAGTCACAAAATTCTTACTCTTACTTTATATAGATAGGAAGATAACCCTTCAAAAAAGTGGAAATGTTTTTTTTTTTCATTAAAAATAAAAAAGGTAAAGCCCCTCCCCTTCTGTGTCTAATGCCTTGGTGGTAAAGACTGAATGGGAGCGCAGAGCTTCCCAAAATACCTACGTCACAAATCCCAGGAGGCTTGGGCTGCTCCTTCTGCACATTTACGAGACTTTTCTGTCATTGAATCCCACACACGCACTTTTCAAAAAAAAATACAGCAGCATACGTCACCTGATCTTGTGCATTGCCAGATTGGGTGACGTAGACAGAAGAAGAAACTATATGGCAGCACCAGGTGCTCCCCCCATGCCAGGGCGAAGCAAGCAACCAGGATTACATGGGACTATATGGATATGGATTTACTATCCGTAATAATTTCTTACAGAAAAACACATGGCAACTCAACCCCTTCTTGAGGCTACAATTATATAAAGCCCCCTGCAATCCTGCCTGTATGTGATAATTCACCTGGCTTGTACAAAAAAATCATAAAAATTGAATTATACAGATCTTTCTTCCCAGCCAGACAATTTATGTCAATATGATTAGTAATTTTAAACTATGCCAGGCTTCTATACAAAGAACCAAACCTGTGATAAACTATCAGTTCCACGTTTTTCCTAATTTGGAGCAGAAACATAGCTGGTGGGGTTAACATGACCAAGCAGAACAGGGTACAATACAAGCTGTGCTCATTGCGTGCAAAGCTAGCATGACTAGGCAGAATTAGGAATTCCTATGGAGGAAGCGTGTGGCCTGATGGGAAAGGCGTGACAGTGATGTAAACCAGTTGCTCTGACACTAGAAGGTGGATGAAGCAACATTCTAACAAACCTGATCTGATGTAAATTTACTGTAAGCAGTCACATAATCTTCTAAAAAAGATTATACCTCAAAGAGCTGAGCTCAGTTATTTCAAAGCCAATATTTCACAATTTTTAGAGACTCTTTAGTCATTGGCAAGGTATGGAATGGCATAAGACCAATGTGGTTCCTATCTTTAAAAAGGGAGCAAAGTCATTACCAGGAAACTACAGACCCGTTAGTTTAACGTCCATAGTTGGAAAGGTCCTGGAGAGTTTGATAAAGAACCACATAGAGGAGTTTCTGCTAGAAAATAATATTATAAGTGATAGTCAGCATGGCTTCAAACAAGACAGAAAATGTCAAACAAATTTACTCCCTTTTTTGAAGAAGTAAGTAAACAGGTAGACAGTAGAATAGTAGTTGATATAGTATACTTGGTCTTTGCTAAAGCATTTGACACTGTGACCCACAGACGGTTAATATGCAAGTTAGAGTCGATAGATTTAGAAAAGTCGATCTGTAAATGGTTAGAGAACTGGCTTAAAGGTCGCATCTAGAGAGTTGTAATTAATGATTCATACTCTGAATGCCATACAGGATGTCTATAATCTACAAGCAGACCTGGATGTACTGTTTGATTGGAAAGCCAAGTGGCAAATGACATTTAATATAGATAAATGTAAAATTTTGCACTTGGAAGCTAACAACATGCATGCTTCATACTGTCTAGAGGGAATACATTTGGGGGAGTCAGAAATGGAAAAGGATCTGAGGGTTCTGGTAGATCATAGACCTAATAACAGCATGCAATGCCAAGCTGCAATATCTAAAGCTAGTAAAGTACTTTCTTGTATTAAAAGAGGAATAGACTGCAGAGATGGAGACATAATCCTGCCCCTGTACAAAGCATTGGTCAGACCACATCTGGAATATGCAGTCCAGTTTTGGGCACCAATTCACAATAAGGACATTGTGGAATTGGAGAGAGTGCAGAGAATGGCAACTAAACTAATAAAAGGAATGGAGGAGCTCAGCTATGAGAAGAGATTAGCTGAACTGAATCTATTCTCCCTTGAGAAGAGACGTTTAAGGGGGGATATGATCACCTTGTATAAATATAAAAATGGTCCATATAGAGAACTACCTTCTCCATTATTCACTTTGAGATTATTACAAAGAACAAGAGGGCACTCTTTGCATCTGGAGGAAAAGAAGTTTAAGCTCTGGATAAGGAAAGGATTCTTCACTGTAAGGTCTGTGAAAATGTGGAATCGGCTCCCTCAGGAAGTAGTTTCAGCAACTACTATAGATTGCTTTATGAAAAAGCTGGATGGTTTTCTGGAAGCACAGAATATAACTGGGTATTAAGGATATAAAGTAAAAGTAACAGTGACTGTTGATCCAGGAAACATCCGACTGCCTCATGGAATCAGGAAGGATTTTTTTTCCCCTGTTGAAGCAAATTGTACCAGGGTTTTTTTTCCTTTCTCTGGACCAACTATGTCCATGGGGTTTTATATCCGGGATATGTTACCCCCCATTATTTGGTACTTCACACTAAAAAGTCACAACAGGTATATTGCAGTGTATCTATAGTACTGGTAAATTAAGCACACTGTGCTTAGTACAATGTATATATAATTGGAAACCTGCAATTTCAGAGTGCATAAAAAACGAACAGAGACAGTCAAAGGTAAGAACTAGGTACCCACCCCCCATTATTTGGTACCTCACACTACAAAGTCCAAAAATTCCACATTAACTGCTCCATCAACCTGCCACAGCCATGAGATATAATAATTGTATATTTGCATGTAATCAATCATCTACTAGAATATCAATCACAAAATAAACTTATTATATTAAGCTGGGTACAATTTCAGCCAAAGAAGAAAAAATACTTTGTGTATAACAAATGTACAACTATATTTAATAATACTGGCAGCACAAAATCTAGTGTTACCACATGTTAAAGAAATTATATATTGTGTGAAATTCTAGGAACAAATTACATGTCTGGCAGTGAAGCCAGGAAGGGGGGTAATTGTTGGTTTCTACAAGTTTGTAGTAAATTGTATTTAGTGTTTTTGTGCTTTGAGTGCTAAACCCAATACAAATCCTTTAAACTCTGTACTCTGGTAAGGATTACATTAATTTGGCAATGGCAGAAAAGTACACATGAACCAAGCTCTATACAATGGTACATCAACACACTAAGGCAACACAGCTCTGAAGCACATGTGTTACTGCACACCACAATGCATGGTAACATACTATTCTATGTTGTGGTATGCTGTGATAAAAATTGCTGTTCATCTGTTTTTTTTGGTCTGTTCTTGTGTTGCTGGCCTTGCCTCTCTTTACATGTTAACACATGATACAATGCGTGTTAAGTTTTAACAATGTACAGAACAGGGAACAGGGAATGGATTGTAGGCTTAACACGGTTATGAAGGAAAAAGAAAACACACACACTCATAGGCAACAAGTAATACTGGTCAGTAAAACTACAAAAAATGGCATCCAGGAAACAGGGCCACCATCAGGAGGAACAAGGGGTACTTCTGTACTGAGCATAGTTTATTTGGGGCCCAGCCACTCCCCAGTAAGTTGACTTTTCCCAGCGGCCACTAACAAACTCATCAACAAACTGGATATTACAGCACATGGTTAGCATCACTCATAGGTCACCAGGGTAATCACGCATTGAAATCAAAAGCTTGTTGCCAATACAGGTCGGGGCCTCTCCATCTTGCACAGTTGTACTGACTCCCTTCCTATACTGAAATTACCCACTCTGATTTTTCTGCACACTGTGGGTATCACACAGGGTGGATTAGAAATCAGATAAAACCCTTCTCATTTTCTGGATGGAGAATGTCCAACATTAACTAACAATTTGTTCTCCAGCCCTATAGTTCTACTTTTAAGTTTGCATGATCAGGCAGGTCATTATTGCAAAAATGCTTCTTACCTGCCTGATCGCTCCAAGTTTCTAAAGACAAAGCTGCGCATGTGCTTTGGGGACAACCCGACAACCCTGGCTTTTCTTGTGTGTGCTGGGAGGAATGAATTCCAGCGCAGGTTACATCACACCGGCATGGCTAATCAAGATAGTCAGAAGACAATAAAGATTACTTCCCCCACCTCTTAGATTGTAAGCTATTCGGGGCAGGGTCCTCTCCTCCTGTGTCACTGTCTGTATCTGTCTGACATTTGCAACCCCTATTTAATGTACAGCGCTGCATAATATGTTGGCGCTATATAAATACTGTTTATTTTTATTATTATTATTTTTATTAATAATAATAATATTAATAACTGTGCATGGCCCTGGAACACGGCTAAGTGAGCCACAAGGATTGATTTTATATCACTTTCATTCTCTGGATTTCAATTCTTTAAATCAGGAAGGCTCAGCATTACATGTAGGAGCTACCACAGCTTCCTGTTTTTATAAAAGCAAGTACAGCACCCTGCTGTCTCCTTCTGCAAGTCATGATCTGCCAGTAAAGTATGTAATGAGAACAAAAAGGTTCTGATTAATAATTTCAATGACTTGTTGATAGGTTTGGGCCAGGGAAGGTGAAATAAAATTACCCTTTATCTTTAACAGTGAACCTAGCATTACGGGTAAATGAGTACACCACAATGTATGGAAAGATGCATGCCTTGCTAAATACAACACCACACCAATTTGCTGTAATTACCCTTTGCATATGAAGGCATTATTACAGTACCACCCTTTTTGGATAGTACAGCCGTTTGTCATCTTGACATCTTTAAATATAATAAATGGTCATTGAGGGTGCAATAGGTTTAAAGCAATTCAGATTATGCATTCAGAGTTTATAATTTCATAATATTTTCCAAAAGGCAATTGGCATGGGAAATCTGACTGCAGTCAATGTTGATGGCTTTTCAAGTACTTTTCCATTACACAATAATGAGGGCATTTTATCAGCCTTTCCATAACATTAAAGTATACCTAAAGTCAAAAAAATTGTTGATGATTTTCTTGATGATTAGCACTTTTATTGTTTTATTGTTGTCTGTGTACCTGTGGTGGAGAATCACTCCATCTGAAAAGAGGAGAGAATTAATTTAGTGACAATTCTTTCTCTGGCAATAGAGAAACCCTTC
Source organism: Pyxicephalus adspersus (assembly GCF_032062135.1). Classification (NCBI taxonomy): domain Eukaryota; kingdom Metazoa; phylum Chordata; class Amphibia; order Anura; family Pyxicephalidae; genus Pyxicephalus; species Pyxicephalus adspersus. The sequence goes on from NC_092868.1 coordinate 15,458,893, forward strand.
ATAAAGGTTATTTTTTTCTTACTTCAAAGGTATTTCCTTCCCCTTACTGTTGTGTCTCCAAGACAAGAAATGATGGGAAATTCCCCCAATGGGACACACAACTAATGTATACGTTGAATGTACACATTGTGCTTTGCTGGTATATCCAAGATTTTCTGTAGTTTCCACTTTTTTATTTGTTCGATTGGAAGTTTAAAAACAGCATATACACATGTTCGTATAGGTGACCAGCCAAGCCAGAGGATGTCAGCAAGGATGAAGGCCGCTCTCCTTCTCTGGCTGATGACACTTCTTGGAGGTGGGAAATAACAAATGGTTGTAAGAGGCTGTAGAGAGAACTGCCCTCCCCTCTATGACAACAAACAGGTACACAAACTGGCCAGGAGCACCACAGAGTGTACCGCAAAGCATGGTGCCTCAACTACCCCACTTGTACTCTGCCAGGTAGCATTGCATACCTGCCACGGAGTGAGCTAGAGGTGCCCACTTCATTTGAGTAGATCTAGTGCTCCAAGCAATCATCTGCATCATCTAATCCTAGAAAGTGGCATTCCGGCCATATAGTAGACATAGAAAACTCCTTTTGTATTCTGGCTTTGTCCCTTGCTGCAATACAAGCACAAAGTGACATTGCAGCATACAATTCCCCAATTCTCAAATCACTCCTAACCTGATCCATATACAGAAAATTGTCCGGAGCATTTGTCTGCAGAAAAAAGACAAAGCTCTGATGCACCCAACCCCAGGTAATTATAATAATAAAAATAATTATATTATTATATTCAATTATAGGTATTTTAGCAGCCAGTAGATACTCCCGTTACTTAGTGGGTGTCTTGATTTAGATGCCTCCTTTAAAACAATTCAGAAATCCAGGTTGCAACAACTTTTAAAAATTGTATAGATGAATCTTTTTGAATCACTGATTTTCCCCTACTTTCAGTTATGAGGCATACAAAAATATCTTTGTGAAACTTTTTAGTGGTAAAGAGTGAATACCATATTCTGCATTTAAGTAAGTAAGAGTAAGAGTAAGGACATGCAGAGAAACTAATTTACACATCTGGAAGTATATATTAAAGGATTCATCTATTGCTTTTTATTAGTAACCTGACAAATTTACTTTTTAGAGAGACCACTTTACCTGTACTGAGAAAAAATTAGGCCAGTTTTGAGAAGATTTCCTTTCATTTCCTGCCCCAGTGACATGACAAGAAGAGAGAGTGAATTTCTAAAACCCCCCAACTCTACACTGGGCATAGTATGCCCCACTATCATAATGGGGGCATGTATGGAGTCTATAAAAGCATTCTTATAGTAGCACCCTGCCTATTCATAAAATATATTAGTTCATATAGCAGTTGGGACATGATGTATGGTAACTCAAGGTGCATAGTGCATAGCATTCAGATTTAAACACCCTAAAATCTTGTGCATAGTGATGATTTCTTAATAAATATTTCCACAAGCCACCTATTAGTAAAACTGTATTTAGCTTCTCCAAGATTCATGAAGTTGTCTCATAACAATTTAGTGTTTTCTGTTTAGATGCCCTAAGTGTTATATAATAAAATTACAAAGTATACTGATTGAGGTGACATTACTGCACTGCATACCTGAAAAGAAACAACATATTTTTATCAGGTAATAGTTATTTTATAGGTAGCAAGTAACTCACTTGTTTTCTCCCATAATGCCTTGCTGGGTATCTGAGAGGCCAATTGCTAGGCACAGTGGTGTGGTGTGAAAATGGGTAGAGTCCTTAGATCTGTGTAAGCACCAAATTTTACAGTAGCTTAGGAAACTCTCTCTGCTTTTATACGACTAAAATGGTGCCTGGATTGGCTGGCCATGTGTCATAGAATAAAGAGCTGGGAAGAGCAAATTTGAACTTCCACAGGTCTTATTCTCTTCCTTTCCATGGGAAGTGGAATATAAACATAGAGAACTCTTTAAATGCAACTACTGCTTTGCCATACAAATCACAGTTTACCTTTACCCCATAAGGCAGAGCTAGGCAAACTCCGGCCTTTAGGATGGATACGGCCTAGCCAGTATTTTAGTCCAGCCTAACACCCCCCCTAGTTATTTATTGTTGGATCCGGTCTAATTGAATTGTCGCGTTATCACGAGTTCCTGTGTTATCATCGATCTCCTGCACAGTAACCCCAATTACTATGCCTAAAGACCAGAAGCAACGCGCAGCTACCAGTCTCCGGAAAGTTTACCTCGAACATCGTGTCTTCAACCCCAAATGGACTGACAAATTATTCTTCATCTAATGCGGCAACAAAGCCCTGTGTTTAGTGTGCAGCGACACCAACAGCACTTTCAAGCGGTCAAATCTCAAGAGGCATTTAGATGCCAAGCACGCGTACACGTACAGAGACTACACTGCGGATGAGTGGATGAGCAGAAGTTTGACGCTGCTCGCTTGCACTCACGTTCTGGCCTAGTGTGCCTTCTTGACCTTCTGAAAAGGCCTAGTAGTTTGCTGACCCCTGCTATAAGGCATACCTGTCCAGAAAAAAAAAAAATCGGGACTATCATTACCAACCCTCCATCAAAAAATGCTAGTATATTGACTGTCATATAGACAGGACTGGAATTAGCCAAGTGAAGGGAGCATGGGAGAAAGGCCTGGATGACTGGGGGGACAGGGGGCAGCCAGGATACAGTTAAAGTCAATTGTTTTGTGGTGAAGAAAAATTCAGGTTAGGGATTGGTAGGTAGGCAGAGGTGAATGTGGGGTTAAAGTGATATAAGGATTAGGAATGTAGAGGAAGGTCACTATATTTTTTAAAGTTTGGCAAAAAAGTTCCCGCCTGCCCCTTTTTTTTGGAAGGTAGTTGAGTGGCGGTTGAGGTCCTCATGGGTAGTCAATTTGGTGGTGGTATCCATGGGGTTGGGAGATCTAACTTCAGTGTGGAGTCTCCAAAAAGGAGAGAAAGGAGTTGATGTTAAAATTGGATTGGGGATGGGTGGTTATATTTTTTCTGAGCTGGGTGTTAAGGCGGCTGGGAGCAAAAATAGCTGGTTGACGAAGATCCCACATGGTAGTTGGGGCCTTCAAGGACAACCAGAAAGGTGTAAAAGGCAGTGTTTTTTGGGCATTATTTATAATTATTTACATTATTATTAGGTTGTTATTGTGTTGGTAATACATGGTATTGGGATGTTATTTATGCTGGTATGTATGTTGTTTATTGGTATGCATATACAGTTCAAGATTGTTGCTAAAAATGGCCATTTAACCACAAAAAGGAGTGGTGTGTATTATGGGGATTATGTTGGTTTTATGGGGGTGACGAGGAGGTCTGTGCATCTCTGGCATCCCACAATCATGCCATACTGGTGCACTAATTTCATCACCTTCTGAGTAAGTATACACAATTCTACTTTTCATACTAGGTCAGACACAAGAGCGTTACCATGTCAGTCCACCAAATTGAATTTTTAGAAGGAAGGCAATGTGGTTTTCTATAACCTATAAAATTATAGACTTACTGTTTTGGTGATAAAACTTTCAGTACTGTAGGGGTAGGTATTGGAGGACACAGAACTATATTTTCTTTAAGTAAGCACTAATGTCCTTCCAGTGAGGTTGCACAGATTTATAGTTTTATAAACCTTGTCCACATTTCTGTAGATATACCTTTGTCTAATAAGAATTTAAAGAGGGATCTCTTTCCTGACTGAGAAAGCTCAAAATTAAAAGGAATTTGGCTTTTTTGGTTCTATTAAGGCTTTAGGAGTTTATTGTCATAGGAGTTTCATTGCGACAGCCAGGACTAGCAAGGGCGGAAAAAAATCAATTTCAGACATTGAACAATAAATACTCATATTAACGTATGCTATCTGTCTTACTCATCACCCCTCAGTGGTAGGAAATCTACATAAAGCTGCATGATAACCTTGACAGAAGGTAAATGTGGCCTTATGTTGCAATACAATGAACAAGAACATGAATATAAACAAAGGTGAGGCAGTATTACCACGGAGAATAAAAATGAACACTGCGTAACCATAACAGCTAATTACTTTGCTATATATTTTCCCCATTAACTATTCAACCACCTCAGCACTCAAACCCTGCCTTGCTGGGTGTGGAGTACACAGTATACATTACTTATCAGTCTGGTTCCAACACACCTAGACGTTCCACACAGCTCAGCTAAAATATGAGGGAAGACATAGGACAGGTATAAAAAAAACAAAAAAAAAACAACTCCTGTATTTATCTGACTGATGGAAAATAAAGACAGATAGACTTCAGATGATTGTGCCTGGAAATGATCTTTTGTGGTTGTTTCCAGTGATAGATGAATGAACAAATGCTGTACATGCAGTGCCATTCTGCTCAATGAAAAGGAGAAGGGGGAGAATGAGCATGCCGCACCCTGCTGTGCTCTCCTCCACAAGCGTGCATAGTGGTCATTTATCAACCCGCCACAGGGAAGTTAGGGTACCTTATTGAACAATGTATACAGTGCTTTGTCGTGCTTGCCTTGGGTGAGAATCATCTGTTACGTGTACAAAGCTTGAGGGTAAGTACACACGTGCAATGGTTCTTGTCCGATAATCGGTCAAGGATCAGACTAATCAGACTAGAATCTTGCATGTACAGCGTTTGTTGTCCATCATCCGAACGACCATCCTGGTGGATCCACGGACAATGATCGATCATAATGGAAGTGAAGGGGAGAGAGCGAAGCGGGGTGCTGCTCCATGTTCTCCCCCTTCCCTCTACATAGAGCGGAACAGTGCTGCATGTACAGCATTCATTCGTGCAGTCGTTTGTCATTGGAAAATGTTTGCATGTGTTTATTGCTGTATACATGCTAGATTTTTGTGATTATGATCCCTCATCTCTGGAAACATATGTAACATATATATATATATATATATATATATATATATATATATATATATATATATATATATAATATATATGTAACATGTATCTAACATATGTACATGTAAGTCTAAGAACAACAGAGAATTAAACACAATATCCTCACAAATCCAGTCCAGAACAGTGGGTACTCCTATTACTTAATTTGGTTTTGTCTCCGATTGGAACCTACCTAAAAAAGACTTAAAGAAGATCTGGCTAACATTCTTATTTATATACTTTGAAGGAATCACTAAAAGCAAGCTTTTCCAGCAGGAGAGACATACATTAGCTTTTGTAAGAGGTCACTGAGATGAATAGGCATTTTTTTTAAAAGAGCATGTGTTGTTCTGAAAATGTGTTTATTAAAAATAAACCAGATTACAGAGAACTCACAACTAAATTGGTCCTAGCTTATTGCACACATTAATGCTGGTGGATGTCAAGGTTTTTTTTCCTCCAGTATAAATTAAATCTTTCTGATGCCTACACAAAGCTTTTGGAGCAATAGAAGCTTCAGCCCAGCGTGTGTTTGTTAAACAGGTACTCGGCCATGCCAGGATTGCTAGACCAAAGTTTCTTCAAGCTGGTGATGTGATCTCCAAGTTTCTTCATTGTCTCTACGCTCTCTGACAAATATGGAGACTCCAGGAAGTCTGTCATCTGCAAAGGATACAAGAAAATCTGTGAATGGTTTGTTCAGAAAAAGGAGCCCCTCCATTTCATTCTTCCTCTGAAACTTAATAATGGGGGCAAAGGAGGTGAGAGGGAAAGTGGTGGAGCTACAGTTTAATATATACATTAAGTAGGAAGTATGTACTATGTACTAAGTATGTCTAAGTGCTTTGCATGTTGCTCCTGGTCTTCTATAGGGGCACATCGATAACCTTAACCATGGGAGCGGAAATAACCAAAAAACGACCAGTCTCCAATTAGTGGTTTGGGACCCCCCTTCCTGTGCCCATTATTGGATCATTGTTGTGATGAACAGTTAGGCAGAAGCCAGGAATAGTATTTAAACTTTTGTTTCTAAGTCATACTAGCCTTTTAAAAATAGATCTGACTGACAAGTTTCTGCAGTCTTTAAATACTTGATATACCCACAAAAGCTCCTGGTAGTCACAGCTAACATGAACTTTAAAGATAATCTATCATATTAAATTGCAAATGCTGGTTGCCTGACCCTTTGTATTCAGTGAGTAAATTATAAGATAACAGCTTTTGGATTTTCTGACTTTTTTGATCTGCAGACTTTTTCTAGGTCCATTATTCAAAGTATTGGAGTTAATGGGACCCCATGTTGGCCAAGCATCTAGTGGTTTGGTAATGCCAATATGTGACATGTGAATTAATGATGGGTCCAGAAAGATAATCTGCAGTGTGAGAAAAATGGACGTAGCAATTGCTGTACTCTTTTTGGGAATGTTGATTACCCATTGCCATGCAACGTATCAGGCTTTTTAAGTCACTAACCCAGAATAAACATGCAAGTGAAGTCAATGAATCAGAGCTCCTGCTGTACATACATGTTTCAGGTCAGTGAATTGGTGTTAAAAATCATGATTCTGAATGACAAGCCAACATTTTGAGAAGCAGAGGGCAGAAATGGCAACCATCACAATGGATTTACAACACATTTTAAAGCTGAAATCCAATCCTAATTTAAAACCTGCAATTGTTTTCAGTGGTATGTGTTATTTACTTACATGGGGGTCATTCTTGTCAGCAGCCACGCGGTGGAGGTCCAGCAGAGCCTGGTTTACGGTTTTCTCCAGCTTTAAAGCCGTCTGCAGCGCCTCCAAACCATTTGTCCAATCATCACGCTCAGGTTTCTTTTAGTGTGGAAAGAATACAAAAAATAAAAACAATAGCAGTTTGTATACAGACAACACACACAAAGTTTTGTTATTATGTAAATCTGCCCCTGCAAACCTTCTTTATATGGTGGTTGAGAAGGATCCTACCCTGCCACAACCTCCTTATAGAAAGCAGCATAGGCTAAAGCAGAGTTTCTCAACAAGGATTCAGAGGAACCATAAGGGTCATTTAAAAGGTTGCTAGGGTTTCCTTGAGCAATTTGTGCCTCTGAGGTCAGTTAAAGTGACACCAATGATCTTTTTGGCTATATGTAAGAGTGGCGGTCTCGTGACACTGGCCAGCAATGTAAGAAACATTCTTTCTACTGGCCACCATGATAATGTACTGTAAGCTATGGAGATAGTAATTATAGCAGGGGTTCACCCGAAGACCTGAAAGTTATGTCAAGGGTTCCTGCATGTTAAAATGATCATAAAAGGCTGGTTTAAAGCCTAACTTACATATATAATGGTACTAAGCTGTATTATATTGCAAAACATTAGTTATGCTTTCAGATTTCACCTACAGGAACTACAGGAAATGTTGGATCATGGTGTTGGGTCATTGCAAAAAAAGTTAGAAATCTCTAAAAAAATGTGGTTATGATTGGTCCAGATTTAGGTTTTAATAAAAAGTATAGTTTTCCAATTTCCAATTTACCATGACAAGAAGTCTATGTCTGTAAAAAGTAAAAGCAACAGGTGCTCTTTAGTGGTAAACATCAGTATGTACTGTGGCTCATCAAGCATAAAATTGTATCAGTTCATACATGCTTCCTGACCCTTCACAGATTACATACATCCATGTATTGCAAGATACAGAGAACACAGTCCATCAGCAACTAAAGATCAAAAGAGCACACACACACACACACACTTGTTTGTTTTTGCAAACTGTATAACAAGAACTTACCTTGCGGCAATCGAGGGAGAGAAATGTGTTGCTGAACTGGTTCGTTTAAATTTCCACTAACAAAATGGCAATAATTCGAGTGGCAAATTTAAGGGTTACAGAGTTTATATTTACTGCTTTATTCTGACCCCTTTATGAGTTCCACAGCTTGTAGCACCTTCTGCTGGTAAAACTTGGTACTTTGGTCGTGCAACAGACAATGTTGTTCGCAGTTAAAGGGAGGATTCTGAGTACTACAGAGGTTGTTATTGCCGTTTGCATGTTTTACTGTTTGCAGGTATTACTACTTAAAAATACACTGATCCGGAAGCATGGGAAAAACTAAATTTAAATTTTCAGAAAAGATAGACACTGGCCTATGTTTTTCCAAACTCAGATTCTGTGATGCACAATTAAAAAGGTTTCATTTGGGGAGGGCCTGTGTACAAAAAAAGATTGCTGCAGTAGATGCAAGCCATGTGCCATTTTAACTGTAACAATTTTATTTTAGAATAAATTGCATCACTATTCTAAAATTATTCTGCAATCCCACTCCTGTGCTGGCATAGAGGAGCAACAGTCATACTCTTCACTCCCCCATGCAGTGTAGTGCTGGAGAGGACAGAGCGTGTGTCTGACCAGACGTGCATGTATGTATGGTAATACAGAAAACAGAAGTGGTTAGCACGTCTGTGTGAATAAATATCCATTTCTGTAAAGACGTTGTGATAACCACTTTTGTTTTCCTGCGCTTTAAATAGGGAAATAATTCTCTAGTATGGATTTTTTTTTTTAAATATACATGTGAAACAGATCAGCTCAATGGAAGTTACCAGTGTGTCTCTCTGTTTAAACCCAATTTCAGACATAATTTTCAACACGTTAGACCAGTCAGATTAGATTTTTTTGACATCTGTCTTACTCCTTAGACATACTTAGTTAGCTGCAGAATATTCTACCTTGCTGATCCTCTTACCCCAGACATAGTATAACCTCAAAACAATAGACCATAGTTTAGTGTATATACATAAACAGGCATTGTCAGTCTAAGCTTTAGGTCACATGATGGAGTAGCAGCTTATTAAAATACTTAGAACAACAGTTTTAGAAGCCACAATTTTTCAGATTAAGTTTTCTTTCAATGCTGGGGTGCAGCAAAACCCTAAGTGAGAAATCCTTCTTTAGTCTTTAGACTATTCTTATTAAAGAACATTGCAAATGACCTCAGATTACTCTCAAATGGTTGCTTCTAGAAGCTTTAAATAGAATCGTAATCAGAAATATTGTTACCCATAGATGACGAATTCTGCAGTATTGTTGCATTTTACTATTCCAAAGCTGGGTAAGAGCATATATAGAATAACACCATAAAGACATGTAATTGCAGGAAGAACTCATACCTCTACACTCTGGAGGAAGACCCGTCCACCTCTCTTGTTCTGGTACTTGATGAGCTTCTCGGCATGTTCCTTCTCCTCCTCTGAACGTTCCCGGAAAAATTTGGCAAAATTGTCAAGAGCTACATCATCACGGTCAAAATATGAGGCCTAAAGGGATATACACATTTTTTTTAACATTTTCGCCCAACTTTAGACACTATTTAGCAACTGGTACAATTTTTTCTCATCAATGTGTAATTTCATTCTTATAAATATTAAGAGTTAATATTGAGAGTTTTACTGTAAAGGACACTGAGATAGGCTACCATTGCTGACCTTCTTCTGTATTTTGTATGAAATTACGGAAGTTAGAATTAAATACCTTCATCCTTTTTCCAATGCCTACAGGGAAAGGCTGCTTACTGCCCAAGACATTGCTGTAGGACATCAGCCCCCTTAGTGCATTGTTATATCTAAAGATGTCCATTTCTTTCCTTCTTGTAATACGGGTCTCTGCAGGTGTAGCAGTTTGTCGCAAACTAGACCTTCTAGTCTAGGTATATTAGGTATATTTTCAGCTACAAAATGGATTCAAATCTGATCTTGACATTTAAAGGCTATTTGTGCTACATTATATATGACAAAACACAAAACCTATCATACAAGAAAGATGTACTATTCCATTGTTGACTTCCATTCTTCCTTGTCTTTAACACTGAGTCACTTGGTAGTAATAGAAGGATATGGAATTTTGACTTGTGGATACAAGATTATAGAGTTTGAAATAAGCAAAGGTATAATAAATGTATTCATGGCTTTATCCAGTTTTCCCACCTATTACTGGTTATTTCCCTCCCATAGGGCTAAAAAAGAAAATCACATTTTCACATCCAGTTGTGTTTTTACTTTTATGGAAACAATATGAATGAATAATTCCTATACAAAGAAAAGCCACATCTGTACCCTTAGAAGGGACCCCCTGCAGTGCTTGTCTGGCCCCATGTATGCCCTGCACATGATCTTTTTTTTTTTTTTTTCTTTGCAGAGAAAGCAGTTTTCTCGCCTTAGTCATAAGCAGTCTTTTATCTTCTGCCACCACCTTTACATAACTAAGTTTTATTACTTAACTGACGTAAGGCAGAAATATGGGAGGGGAGGTTGGAAGGTAGTGAAGGGCAGTATGTCTGAAGCTATTTCATTGACAAGTAGTTAGCCCATAGTGGACCTATACTGCCATTGTTAAATATATTGTGAAGAATGCCAATAGTCTCCGTGTAAAACTGGACATTTGGTTTTGAAATAAGCATGGTGAAAATTAAGTGCCAAGATATGTGGCAATTACCTGAACACCTGAGCTGCATACTAATTACTAAAGTCAGTAAAGCTATGTCCACATGCTGGACTGGGGAAAATCCCTGTTTTTCCTATGGAGGAGTGGGACGCTTCCCACTTATCCTCCTCCCCTATTTAGAACTGAACAGCACTGTGTTTATATTGCACATTCCAGTGTTCCCCCCAGACCTTTTTAGCTGGGTGCACCACCCGGCACTTTTTAGCAACCACCCGGCTGTTTATGTGTGGTTACTGATGAGTTGGGTCACAATTCAGCGGCTTCCACCCGCCTAGAATTTCTTACCACCCAGCTTACAAATATTTCTGGGTTGACCACTGCATTCAATCTACTGTCCCTGGAAATGATCTCAAGAGAATTTCTAGTTTCAGAAATATATTGTCTGCACACAGCATATTTCAGAAACCATACAAAGCGGAGGATCAGACCACCAACAAGGCAAAATAAATATTTCAGAACCAGATCAGCAATGGCAGCATACATAATCCTTTAACACAGATCCTCTTTAAATTGACATTCTCAAATTAGCACAACTACAATGTTTGCTGGATAGGCTATCACAAATGGATTTTATTTTCTGCTTGGAACAGATTCAATCATAAGAAAATGTCAATCTTATACAGTAAAACCTAGAAAATTGCATTCCTCACAATAAAACCAAATACACATGGACATGCAAATCCAATCAAGAGCTCTAATTTGTTCCTTGGTTCTCTCCACGATCAGAAGGGCAGAACATGTAAAATCGATCAGATCGACAAAAAATTAGTAACAGATCTGCTTGATGTCTATGCTACTGATTGCAGGTATCAGCTGTGTGGATGCCGTGAAGGGAAACTTATTAACCCTTTACAATTTGTTGTTTTTTTTTTAGAAACTGAAAACAGTGACAGTTATTTAAACTTTTAGATTGTAAGCTCTTCGGGACAGGGTCCTCTCCTCCACCTGTGTCTCTGTTTTTTGAAACCCCTATTTAATGTACAGCGTTGTGTAATATGTTGGCGCTATATACTGTTTAATAATATTAATAACTGCTAAATCTATATACAGCTTATATCAGGGAAGAAGGGGTTAGTAAGAGGTGACACGGTGTTAATCAGGAACATTTTTTTATTAAAATGAGACTCACCTACCAATATTTGTAAGGCTGCTTTAACTAAAGGACACGTAATTGATTTGAACACAAAATCTCCCAAATGAAAACAAAGAAGCTTTTCTAGGGACTAAAATATCCTATTTTTCAGGAATGCCACGGCACTAGTAACCACCTGCACAATTTAGAAAGACTCCTTGTACTACTTCAGCATGATTTTCATATTTATACACCAACTAAATGACCTCTGATCTCCAACAACATATGACATGAGAAAACATGGAGGGGAGGGGGTCCTGTTGACTTCCGGAATACAGGAAAGACAATACAAAAGCACAGCTCAGGCTAGAAAACATGCTTTATATTATTTCACATGTGTCATGTGTACATGGGTGTGCAGATCTTTTATAACTGATCCATTATTACAAAACATAGGTGCAGCGGGGAGGAGGCTGCTCCTACAACATAGAAGGCTCACCATAGACAGGTAGATGTAGGAGCTGTGATATTTCAGGTTCACCGTGCGGTTGAGGCCAGCCTCGCAGTCTTGGTGGAAGTTGTGCCTGACCTGAGACTCCATGATTATCTGAGTACAACAGTCACAGCTGAATGAATGTGCTGAGAGGAAGCCCTCCTGTGCTATAGAGGAAGCCCCAACCCCTCCTAATTCTTATCTGTCCCTCCTACAACACATGGCCTGCATAGTAAACTCAGGGGCCTGGCAGACATTGCTGCACATTTCACTGCCACAACCAATTATCCATGCTGGGTGATGTGAATTTGTCATCTCAAGTGTACAGAATTATTCACAAGTGTGTAAAATAGATACCGACACATTTAAAGTGAACCTGCCCCAAAGCCAGCCGTCTGTAATGCAATTTTTTGGATAGTTTTTTTACATAAACAATCAAAATAATTGTATTTTTTTTATTATTATTATTATTCTTAACATCTTGGGCGGTTTATTTCTGTCCTGATTTAGATGTCTAAAAGCGGTACATTTTTTTTCTTGAAAATTTATTTTACAGTATAATATAATAATATGAGTATAATAAAGTTTGAAACACAAAATCATGTCAAAATAATAAATAAATTAAAATAAATTTAATAATAAACTTTGACATGATTTTGTGTTTCAAACTTTAATATACCCATACCATTATACTTTAAAAAAAAATTTATGAAGGACAATGTACTGCTTTTAGACATAGAAACTCACTGCATTGCATTCAATACAGTATTTTTGTACTGAATGCAATACAAAATAATTTGAATTTCTCGCCGCGCCCCTAGCGACGGCTGTACACACTATTGTCACCAGGAACTCCCAGGGAACGTCAGCGCATTTGCCGGAGGGGAGGGCAAGAAAGAGGACGCGGCTAGCAGATGGCAGGACCCTGGAGGACCCCGATGGGACCAGGTGAGGCTTCCTTTTTTATTTTTTTTAGCTACCCTGAATGTGGTTTGGGGTTACCGATTTCAGGTTTTTTTACCCCGTGTCACGCTCGGGAGGTTAATAAATAGTATTTATATAGCACCAACATATTACGCAGTACGCTGTACATTAAATAGGACACAGGAGATGGTGAGGACCCTGCCCAGAAGAGCTTACAATCTAATACTTACAAATAATTTTTAGAATGGAATTTCAGTCAATTGATTTGACAAGATTTTGTTTTTGTCAAATTTAAATATTTCCATTAGATAAATTAGATATAAAAATAGTCATATTATTGAACAAGTGGATGGTACATCAAATAATTATAGCCGGACAAAAGGATCAGTTAACATCAGTTGTAATTGTGATCAGAAATCACAACAAGAGAATATCACATGGTGTGTGCCCAGCATACGACCAGTGTGGAGTCTACCATTGCTAACATTTTGCAAATCCGGTTAGTTGAAACTGTTAGTTAGTGGGTGACTTTAATTATTCTTGGATAGGAAGATTCAAATCTGTCATTATATTCATTTTTGTACAGAATGAACAGGGATGCTAGAAGTAGCGCTTGGCGGGCACTGATCCCCCTGCTTCTCAATGCCAAGTAGGGTACAGTGTACTGTACACACTCCTGTGCTGGTCAGATATCACAATATATCAGTCTGACTATTACATGCATTATCTGGGCTGCAATAGGTATTCACTTCAATAATTTATACTGCCATCCTCAACTAGAATACTGGTAGGGACAACATAACATTTGCACTTTACATTCAATACATATGAACGTAATCCCAGTCTAAAGCCAAAATTTATTATCTGCATACTGGTTTTGTGTTAGTGACTCATAAGTAATGAAGCCAAATGGTCAGCATGGCAGCAAGCATTTTAAAAGAAAGAATCTAGCAGAGATAGCCCCTGTGTTTTTCTTGATTGTTTAAACTAGTAGGCTTCATTCACACGCAATATTATATAAATGCATATACTCATGTGTTTTCATTTGCCTTAGGAAAGTTTGAAAAAAAATTGGATTCACTTACTTTTAGGGAAGTGCCATATCCTACAGCAGGTGCAAAGCTGGTGCCTAAATACTGTGTGGGTGCATATGGCTGATAAAAGAGGAGGAACAGACCAAGTGCCATCAATCAACATGGCGTTGCAGAAAAAGTAGGGCTGGATGAATGTCAGATTTTCACCTGAGATGAGCACCACTTTTGGTCTTGGCCATTATTTATCTGACATGTGTACGTAACTTTAGTCTTGGATCCTACATCATTACGTTTATATGCTAGGAGCTGGTTAACCTTTCTGATGATCAATGTTAAAAGCTACGTACACATAATAGTAATCAGATAGTCACCCAAGAAAAATGGGCATGCTTGTCAGACAGTACAGTGGTCCTCTAAATATTGCTCATCAATTTGCCATGACTGATCAGTAATTCAGGTGCCGATTGCTCATCCCCCCATCTCTCTATACTACAGAACAGCACTCATTCTTGTCATTGTCTCTCATTTGCAACCTCTATTTATTGTACAGCACAGCGTAGTACCGTATTTTTTGCCGTATAAGACGCACTTTTTCTTCCCCAAAACTAGGGGGAAAAAGTTAGTGCGTCCTATACGACAAATGTGTTAAAAAAAAATAATTAAAATATTATACTCACCCGATACCCGATCCTGCGTGTGTCTCTGGCTGCAGCGTGTCTCTCTTCTCTCTTCTGCCAGCATCGTGTTCTCTCCTGTCTGTAAAGCAAAGCGAAAGAAGCCGGCACAGCGCTACCTGCTGTTCCCTGTCCTAACTGCCGTACAGTGGAAAAAAAGCACAGAGTGATCAGAAGGGGAATTTGAATGACAGAGTGATCAGAAGGGGAGTTTGAATGACACAGAGTGATCAGAAAGGGAATTTGAAAGGTACAGAGTGATCAGAAAGGGAATTTGAATGGCACATGAGTGATCAGAAGGGGAATAATCAATCTTTCAGAATCTTTTTTTCTAGATTTTCCTCCTTTAACATTGGGTGCGTCTTATAGAGCGTCTTATACGGCGAAAAATACGGTATGTTGGCGCTATATAAATCCTGTTTATTAATAATAATTATTCATCTGTTACCGGTAACAATCATTTTAAGCAACAATCCTCTAATGTCTATTTTGAAATCTGTACAAGGATTTAGTCTTCTAAAACTCTTTCAATGTGTTGGCTTTACCTGGTCCCTGTATAACCCAGTTTATTTGATCTGACGGTCTTTCCTTATCTAACAAATGGATAATACTTGGAGGACCATTTTTGCTAACTAATGATTTGTATGCCACATGTGCTTTCACACTAACCTTGGTATGCCTTATGATAGCCTTTCAGCCTGTGCTTGGTATTAATGTATCCAAATCATTGTCATAAAAGCAGAAAAAACTTGAATTCACTTATTTTATGTGTAAAAAAACAGCAGTACTAAAATGTTTACAATACTTAGAAGTAGCGGATCAACTTTTTTTTTTTTAAACATTTTATTTTTAATAATTTTGTATTTTCATAACAAAAACAGACAGAACAAACAGCAATCACATTAATAGAATCAAAAGGTGTTGGTCTGGTACATATTGTACAAAGCATCAATAAGACATAGAAACATACAAATAAAACAAAGCAAAACACTATAACCAAGAGAATAGAACCTTTTACATTTCAACAACTAAAATTATCCATATCAAAAATCAAAAAATCAATAACTGCCATTTACCTGAAGAAGTATGTCAACATCACAAAACCCTTCCCTTCTGTTATCAGACACTCATCTCCCACTCTTCTCAAAACCCTTTAAATGGAATACTGAAAAAACCATATCGGTTTACCCTGTCCCTCCAGTCTGCTCTCCCAACTTTTTTTTATATTCAGCTGATTTCTGAAACATTAGCCAGGGTGCGGATCACCTTTTTGTTAGGGAGTTTATCCAAACCACTTCTTAAGCTCTAATGAGTGCCAGAAAAACACTAAAACCCAAATATCATGGAATGTGACATGGCATACAGTACAGAAAATAAGTATTGAACACATTAACATTTTTCTAAATTTCTAATAGGGCCATTGACCTAAAATTTACACCAGATATTGGTAACAACCCAAGTAATCCACACATATAAAGGAATCAAAATAAATACATCCATAAATTAGGTTATGTATAATAAAGTGGAATGGTACAGGAAATAAGTACTGAACATATGAAGAAAAGGAGGTGAAAAAGGGCAAGGAAAGCCAAGAAAGCTGCTGATATTTGTCAGTATTTAGAAAGCAATCCAGCTCCCTATCAGTGCAAATAATATCAGCTAGTTTAGCCCTAACTTAAAAACAGTGATGTGTTTATGGATTATTTCCCATGCTGTATGTGTATTGTCCATTTACAGGATGAGAAGTGTAAAAGTTGTCAAACACAGAGTTGTTCCTAGCAGCCTAATTCTTTCCTTGTTGTCAGGAAATCTGCATGGGTGTTGATCCTTCGATTTACAAATACTAGGTTGAGAATTATTAGCCCCCATACCTGTTCAGTGATGACTGCTATAGCAAGCAAACCAGTTGTTCTCCCTGTCCAAAATGTTCAACTCACTGTCCTCAAAAGAATGTTTCTTTTTATTAAGGTGTACATTTTACATGGAAAGCACAATGTCACACTTTTGTGGATGCAAATACTGGTGTATGTTCCCTGACAAAAGTTACTAGGAACAGCAACAAACGTTCACGTGAATATGACTAATTACTATAAAAAATACAAAAGCCTGGGCAATGAAGAACCTTCACAGACATGTTTTATTGGTATCATAGGCTGCATGGCTTACTTACAGTTGTAATATATAAATGTGGCTCAAAGTATAAATACTTTGGGTGCCCTTTATCCAATTGATGTAATGACTACATTTGCAAAATTCTAGCAGGTAACTGTGACAATATACAAATAACATTACCTCCATAAAAATGCATCCCTTTATGTAATACATTACATACATGTAATCACAGAAGAGATTATTAAAAGGTATGGTAAGTGACAAGATAACAATGTTGTTTGTTGTCAATTCTGAGATTGTGTTTATTCACACCCAACATTGTCAGGGAAGTCATTTGATACCAAGTGGTAATGACAGATCATAGTACTTGATTAATAATTCTACCACATGTATATTGAATGTTGCACAGTAATTAATAAAATACATGACACAGTAAATAATAAAGTACACTGATGGAAGCTGACATCACGTTAAGTATTTACTGAGGCATTTAATTATGGCATATATTTATTGGTGCTAATAGGTAACTTAAACTTGGCACAGTGTAGTTTATGGCCATTCAAAGATTTGACTTATTCTGCTTGAAGTAAAGTTTTAGGGTGCCCATTTACAGCATACTTGCACAATATGGCAAACCATTATCTGCTCTTTCAGCACTGACAGATCAATGCACATGCTCAATGGTTCATTGCTGCCAGTGGTGAATCTCATGGTTTGGAGTTCAGGGAGCCTATATATGGTTGCATTTGCAGGCAGGACCTACCACAGATCTTGGTGGGGGATAGGAAGCAGTATGGGCCGATACAAGCTGCATCTGAATGTTTCCCACCACACTAGCAGCTTGGTGGAAAGGCACAGAAGCCACACTGACTATTATAAAGCTAAATCACGTACCAACTTAACCAGGAGGCACATTAGTCACCGCTGAGAGGTAGTTTTTTAAATCACTGCGCAGTGCTTTACATAATACTGACTCCTGCACTCTGTGCAACTGGCTTCTGAACTCTGAGGTACTCCTATCTTTTGGCCTCTGTGTTACTTACACCTGTCCCCTGAATTCTGCACTACTTACTTCTGACCTCCTAACTCTATGCTACCTACTTCTGAACCCTACTTTTCCAAGTCCTGACCTTTGTATTTCACCTGACATACTTCTGACCCCTACACTCCACGTTACTTATTCCTGATCCCTGTGTTCTGTATTACTTACTCCAGTAATAAGCATTACGTATTCCTGATTAGGGATGAGCAAGAATACCTCTGGCATTTTCCTCGAAAATTTCCTGGAACATCCGATGAGTCCGCAAAATTTCAGCGTAACTATTTCACAGACCCATCTGAAGTTCCAGGAAATTATTACAGGAGGATTCCCAGGGCTGCATTCATTCATACAGCCCTGGAAATCTTCCTGTGTGCCATCCCCGGGCACTAGAGGTTAAATGGGGACAAGTCTCCCCATTCAAAACCTCTAGTGCTCTCTGATTGGCTGAGGAAAGGAAAATCCTGATGACGTTCAAGTGGGGATGGTACACTGAGTTGATCAATGAATGCAAATATTGATCAGCACAGCCCGCAGGACTTTTTTTTAGAATTCTTTTTTTTTTTAAGGAAAATTCGATCTCGATCAGCGAATTTACACCGGCCATTCTCACCACGAGATTGAGTTTAAAAATCTTGCTCGCTCATCCCTGATTCCTGATTTATGCACTTCGTGTGAAATACTAATGCCCCATACATTCTATGTTAATAACTCCTGGTTTCTTTTCTCTGTGTTACTTACTCCTAACATCTGAGCTCTCAATTACATTTTCCTGACATCTGTGTTACTCCTGAACCTTGCACATTTGCTCTGTGTTACTTACTAATAACCCTGTACTCTGAATTACTTGTGTGTTGCATCACTTACTTCTGACATCTGTACTACTCCTGATTTCTGAGCTCTGCATGAATTCTGTTCATTGCACTCCTGACCTCTGTGTGCTACATTAAAAAATGCTAACCCATGCACTACTTGCTCCTGACCTCCGCTCTCTGAGTTACATACTACTGGCCCCTGCACTCTGTGTTACTTTCTCCTAAATTCTATATGTTAGTTACTCCTGAACTCTGTACTCCACATTAATTAGTCATGTGCTATGCATTTTTTACTTCTGACCTTTATGTTTTTATTCACTTGCTTTTGTCCCTTGCTCTCTGTGCTACTTTTCCCTGTGCCCTTCATTTCATACTCCTGATCCCTGCACTCTTGTGCTACTTACTCCAAGCCTGTACTCTGTACTGTGTGTTAATTATCCCTGCCACCTGCGTTTTATGTTACATACTCCTGAATTTTGCACTCTATGTTACCTACTCTTAACATCTGAATTGTAAATGAATAATATTTTATTCCTAATCATTTAACTGGTTATCACCATCCATCCTTCCCCCAGTAGAGCACTGCTGATTACATCAACACTATGGACACTATAAAGCGATGATAATAACAAAGTTTATCTAAAAAAGCAAGTGTGTTGACATGAAATTAGCAGATTTAAGAGCAGTTGTATAGTTTCTGATGCGTTTTGTTGCATGGCTTCCTGAAGAAAAGACTTGCATTATGAGATAACACCGGGGAACAATTTTGAACAAATTTTTTGTTGACTTCAATTTTTAAGTTTATTTACATGAGTTGAGTGATTTGACACGTGATTTGGGACTATCGAAGAAGGCTTCAGAACTGATTACACAAATCTGTAAAAGAAGGGGAAGGGGAGGCGCACTATAGGCAACTTAGGCACTGGTTTATCATGGAGAAACAATAGTGATTGCTGATATTTTATTTCACATGTTTGATTGCTTCTTGCTGTGTTTCAGCTGGCTGTGTACCTTGGTGCTCTATAAATCAGCGGTTGTCAACCTTCCGGACCTTTAAATTCATATTTTTAAATCCCGCCGAACAATATTGTGATTTTTTTTAAAAAGATAAATACATTTGTAAGTTAACGATCTTCCTAATGGTGCCTGACAAGGACTGTGGAGGCTCTGATTCATTGATCAGCTCACGGTTAAGTGAACTATTACTATTGTTACTATTGTCATTAGTTGCTTTATCTTTGGTATTACTATATAAATGCAAAATGCTTTTTCTCACTCATTATGGGTTTATTTTATTGGAATCTAAGACCAAACAAGAAATGATAGTTATCAAAGTCAAACTATTTGATGCCATAAAAAAATACCTGTTCAAGAAAATACACAGTTAAGGTCATACTTACCTAAAAGAGCATCTAAGAAATAAAAAAAATAAAATAAAACAGTCGGATGAGAATCGGTATTGGCGGAGCAGGGTGACTGTTGTAATGGTCATAAACATACTGAAGCGTACAGCTCGGTTGCCTCATACAATTTAAGACTACACTGACGTCACGCTGTGCCTCCCTTGTTTTTCCGTCTCTAGCACAGTTCATGAATTTAGTGGAATATAAAGGCGAAAATTGTCATTCAGAATATAAGAATTTGTTAGAATATTATTTTTGTTTTAATATCAATAAAACATAAAAATTGCAAATAATGTTCACATTTGTCTGTGGACCACCAAAATTTTCCTACGGACCACTGGTTGGCAACCACTGCTATGAACAGATTGTTTCTTGATTCAGCAGCAAATTGCCTAATTGGGACATGGTCATCTGATGTTTATATGGCAACTTAGGCTGTTTAAGGCAACTTTTTCACTGCTAGGAAAAAAGACATTTGCCCTAATTTACACTATAATCTTCATAACTGAACATGGGTGTGGCACAATAAATTTTGGTGTCCTGTTTGGTTGCCAAGTTAGACTCTGGTCACATTGCTCTATGTTAGGTGGTAAATGCAATATTAAGACATTTTAAACGGGAATAGTTCAAAGCTTTGCATAAAAATCCTCTGGAGCCTTTGTTTGCCACTGTCCTGACAAATCAGTATGTCTTCATAGTACACAGTTTAGCCTGAACCTTGTCCTGCAAAATTTACAAATGTTTCAAAATTTTCAAGTGTTCACCACCATGACTTTACAGCAAATACATGCTGACTGCATGGAACATTGGAAAATGCTGCCAAACAGAGATAAGAGATAAGCTATTCTACAGTATAACTGAACATGAGCAAGATAAAGGTAAAATGTTATTAGTTCTATACCAAAGAAATTTAAAGTAAATGAAAAATATGGTAAGCACACTAAACACCAATATTTTATGCCTACACTTGTGTCTGTGCTTTGGCAGTTTTTATCCTATTTTAATCATTTTTCTGTACATAATTTGTGTTTTGCATTGTTTCCAAACACATTACACAGGAAACAAATTTTTTCTCCAGAAATTATAGTTTTCTGTTTGATCTAATAGCAGGTACAACCATAGTGAGCAGTGCTATTGGCTTTAGGAAGAATTATACACAAGTATTTATTTTATTCTTTTATATATTGTACTGTAAACAAGGAATAATAACCTTTCACAATTGAGGGTCAGTATGGGTAAAAGTCACTTAACCTGCTAATACCTTTTTGGATTGTTAAAAAGAAAACTGGAATATCTAGAGGAGCATCTTTGGGCCTGACAGTTATGTAAAATAATAATATGTACCATCTAGCCAAAGGGGACATTAAACCCCAATTTAATTACCAAAGTA
This sequence comes from Pyxicephalus adspersus, assembly GCF_032062135.1. Taxonomy (NCBI): domain Eukaryota; kingdom Metazoa; phylum Chordata; class Amphibia; order Anura; family Pyxicephalidae; genus Pyxicephalus; species Pyxicephalus adspersus. The sequence goes on from NC_092868.1 coordinate 15,480,221, forward strand.
AAGTTCATTTTTTTACATTATTACAAATAACAATATGACAAACTCAAATCAAATGTTATACTAGTGCTGAATACGGCTATATATTTATTTGTATTCTCAAAACATAAAAACATTGCCCCTGATTCATCAATGAAATCCGCGCTCGCTGGAAGCGCGAACGTACGCGCGGCCAGCGATCGCGGATTACCGCGGTCCGGACTCGAGTATGCGCGTACACCCGCCTCACTACCAGCCGGATTCCAGCCTTCACAATAGGGAGCGCGAATCTGCCAATCAAGGCGATTAGATTTCAGCTGCGCGATTAAGGAGGATCTCTAAAGCTCAATGGTGAGATCATAGCAATTAATTAGCGCGCACCTGCTCTCTGTTCTGTGCTTATTTACAGTCCTTTACAGGTCAATTAGAATTTTTAACATTAGATTTCAGCTGCGCGATTAAGGAGGATCTGTTAAGCTGTCACTGGTGAGATCATAGCAATTATGTTGCTATATATTTCATTTATTGTTACATTTGTTGCACTGTTTGTATACTTTGCTACAACACTGCAAACTAATTGAGATCAAGCTGTATAAATACTAGTAAGCACTTCATAAATATGTCATCTCACAGTAGTATGAATTATAAAAAATTCTCACCAAGCATTTGTGATCTAATTAAAATATCATTGTCGTTTGTCTTGATAGAAATGAAATAACTGAAAAAAGGATTATTGTCAAAGGTGGTTTAAAAAAACATTTAGTGATTTCACTTGTGTATATATGTCAAAATACAATTAAATGCATATAAATATATAAGCATTTTCATTGATATTATTTAACTGGACTGGTTTGCGGGGGGGGTGGGGGGGGCGGTGTCTTGGATGGTATGCATTGATGTGACTTTGTAATCCTCATTATTGTCAGTTTCATGCACTTGTTCATTTCATTGCAGTTGCTGCAATGTTTTTGTGCCCGGTCTGTAATGCCAGTTTGGGTAGTTTATCAATTGTTCGCAATGTCATTTTTGTAGATCAGATTCTCCAGTCTAAATTTGTATATGGGTGTTTTGCTTTTTTCCAACCCCAAAATGTGTTCATGTACAGAAGGGGGCTGTAGTGGCAAACAATAAATTGAAAAAAAAAACAATGAATTTTACTAGAGTATTCAGCAAATAGATTATTATGCTTAAAGCGATGATATTAACAAAGTTTATCTAAAAAAGTGTGTTGACATGAAATTAGCAGATTTAAAATCAGTTGTATAATTTCTGATGTGTTTCGTTGCATGGCTTCCTGAATGAAAGACTTGCATTATGAGATAACACTGGGGAACAATTTTGAACAAATTTTTTGTTGACTTCAATTTTTAAGTTTATTTACATGAGTTGAGTGATTTGACACGTGATTTGAGACTATCGAAGAAGGCTTCAGAACTCCTAGCATCAAGACTGCATGAGAAATACTTACTTGAAAAAGGAACAAAGGTATCACACTTTCGAACCAAAGAAATTGCATTTCTGTAGTACCTTAAAACTGACAGTGGCTTTTTGTTTTGCCATAACATACCTGATTTAATAGAGGAATTGGAAATTCCAATCTATAACTCAACTGAATGGCGACTTTTTATCTTTAACTCAAAGCGGAGCTTAAACTGTGTGCTCCTTCACAATGGCAATATATTTGGGTCAGTCAACTCAAGAGTTATTAAGTTAATGAGTTATTGCAAAATCACCAACACAATTGGGTCATTTGTGTTGACCTTAATAAGGTATGCTGCCTTCTTGGTCAGCAACGCGGATACACCAAGTATCCCTGTTATCTGTGCATGTGTGACAGCAAAGCTTGTGAGAGGCATTGGGTGGAATAGAATTGGCCTCCAAGATCTGCCCTAAAGCCAGGTGATCCAAACATTCTACATGAACCACTTGTTTATAGAAAGAATATTATATTCCCGCCTCTGCACATGAAACTGGGTCTGATGAAGCAGTTCGTTAAAGCTTTGCCAACTGAAGGAGACCGTTTCAAGTACCTCATTTGGCCTTTCCTAGCCTGTCATTAAAAAAAATAAAGGCTGGTGTGTTTGATGGTCCACAGATTCGGCAGCTCATCAAAGATAAACATTTCATCAGGACAATGTCAGTGGTCGAAAAGAATTCTTAGTTATCATTCAAAGCCATTGTCAAGGACTTTCTTGGAAACACACAAGCAAATAATTACCCAGAAATTGCCCAGAAACTCTTGGAGAGCTACAAAATGCTTGGTTGCAATCTGAGCATCAAGGTGCATTTTCTGCGTAGCCATCTTTCTAACTTCACTGAAAACCTTGGTGCAGTCAGTGATGAGCAAGGTGAACAATTCCACAAAGATTTGAAGGTCATGGAAGGACGTTATCAGGGTAGATGGGATCTACATATGGTGGCTGACTATTGTTGGAGCATTGTCCTAACACTTAACACTCCAGAAAAAGCTATGAGCGTAAATTTTTACCTTAACCCATTACCCGATTAATTTTCAAATGTTTTACTTTAAAAAAAATGTCATAGAGTAACAATAAATCCTTTGTATGAACAAAAGAAATTGAAATAAACAATACATTCAAGTTATTATATCTCTCCAATTTTTACCAATGCACGCTGAGGAGAAGATTGTGTATTATCCAAGTCCAATGGATGGAAGTATTCACCTTGAAGGATATTGTTGATTCTCTATGAAACATTCAACTGCAGAATGACCCCTGAAGTGGGAGACAGCATGTTCCTAAATATTGGTAACTTGTGATGTACTAAGCCAGGTCTCTCCCCTGCAATATAAGATAGCCAACCATCACTCCCTGAAGAGAGCTAACTCTAGAACTGTCCAGAATACACTAAGAAAAACCCTTTAACCCCCCAAAACAGGACTAAATCCTAACATTTAAAAAAAGAGAAGAGACAGGTAATGTTCTTTCTGAAATAAAACTAACTTTACCTGCCTGATTACAATTTTTTAAACACTTGTACCCGTTCCATCACGGGGGCCACCATCTTCTTGTCCTTCTCTTCCGGGTTCCAGAACTCCTGCACATGCGCAGAGGAGTTCATTCTGGGGGTGCTGAGATACCTAGCATATGCCAGCATCATATTTTAAACTGTGCGTGTGTAGCTCAATGTTTTTTTTAAAGAAGATAGCATAGAAGGTAAATGTGTGATTGAAAATTTTATAAGTAGTTCTGCTTTAATGGGACCTTTTTATCCTAAAGGGGTGCTACAAACATATTGTATTTATTATACATATTAGTGCTACTGATATAAAAAGTGCCAGAGCACCTGTGTTGTAAGTAGTGTAATATTTGGGGAAATTGTACAATTGCTACAGCTCACAAAAAAAAAAAAAACAATAAAGCATGCGGTAAAGGGTTAGGACCTCAGGTTTGCTGTTTGTGTTAATTTGAATCCTAAAATGTAATATGGTTCTTTTTACAGCATTGTTGTGTGTCATTTTGCTTCTACTATTTTTGTTTTCAATGATTATAAATCTCTGCTCTTTTAGCAAAGCTTCTATTTGAATCTGGTAACAAGACGTTGTTCTGGTTGGCATTGGTTATGGCTCCTGTAGCACAGTATTTATATAGCGCCATCATATTATGCAGTGCTGTACAAAGTCCATAGTCATGACACAAACTGTCCCTCAAAGGAGCTCACAATCTAATGTCCCTACCTCATAGTCATATGTCATTAATGTAGTCTAAGGTCAATTTTTTGGGGGAGACCAATTAACCTAACTACATGATTTTTGAATGTGGGAGGAAACCCACACAGACACAGGGAAAACCTGCAAACTCCATGCATATAGCGCTGCAAAGGCAAGAGTGCTCACCACTATGCCACCATGCTGCCCACCATCGCCTGGTTAAATTCTGGGGTTAAGATTTGTTATGGCTCCTGTAGCTTGCCTGATTATTAATCTGGACTGGTGATTTTTACCTACTTGGGGTAAACATAGGTTTAGCTTGTGTAACATGGCTCCACAGTGCCTCTTATCACCTGGTTATAATTCATGGGGTCATGGGAATGTAGTAATTGTTCTGGATAAAACTAACAAAATTGAATTGATTATAATGTAAAATTATAATTTTTCAAAAGTGTTTTCCAAAAGCAACGTATGTTGATCTCTGTACATATACTTTGTAAAAAGTTAGTCATTTTATTGCAAATGTACAGAAAAATGTGTGGATTTTTTCCTGTTAATATGGAGCGGACAGGAACATTTTTCTAGTAAACACACAGATGATATACAATTGTTTTGTTATTTGCTTTTGAACTGTGCCACATAAAATAGCTTTCACAGCCAACTATCTCATCTGTACACTTTACACACAGGAAAAGCAAAGATGCCATCTGCAGGCTGCAAACAAAAAAACACTGAAGACAATTCACATAACTACTAGGGTAGTTTCCCATGGTCCAGTATTACATATGAAGGGGAAAAAGTTGAATCATACATTAGTAAAGCCTAAATAAAAATATGAATAAGCTTTTCCATTCTTCAGGAAATGTTCCATATACAATGTGGCAGTTTGCACTCTGGAGAATAGGATGACTTGCAAAAACTGAATCCTGAAATCCTAGGCAATGTGTTCTGTAACCCCAGCAGGTTCCAGCTGGGAACTTCAGGTGAGTCAGCAGAAATAGGATGCTTTAATTGGTGTGTACTCAGTGACAGCAGCCAATGGGCCTCCAAACAGTATAAAAGTCCTCATGGTGTTTGGGAAGACACAGTCAGAAATTGTTCTTGCTTCAACAGTGATTGAACGGAACCTTCCCTGACACCAGGAGCTATCCTTACATCTTCTATATTCTTCCAGAATAACTCTACAGCAAGATGAACTCTCAAGTGCGTCAAAACTACAGCCATGACACCGAAGCTGCTATCAACCATTTAGTCAACCTAAAGATGTATGCATCTTACACCTACCTGTCCCTGGTAAGTCCTATTATAATTTATTATAACCTATAAAAACACATGGATTTTATTTTCTGGAAATGTGTTATCCAGAAACTTTTGAAACATCGAAACATTTTTGCTTACTATAATACTGGCCACTTTCATAGCAATTTTCCAGGCAATTTTACCAGTATTGCATCGGCTTTCTTAAAGCAGAAATAAACCAAATAACCTCTCCTGCCTGATCACATTTTTTTAGTTACACTTACTTGTCCCTGTTTCATCACAGGGGCCACTATCTCCATTTTTCTCCTCTTTCTGGTTTCATTCTTCACCCATCTTTCTTGGCCTAGCCAGGATAACATAACCCCTGCACAGGCAATCAGGACTGTATTAGGTCCAAGCAGCACGATGAAAGGCAGGTAAGTATGTTTTATTGCAGAAAGGATATTACCTGTCCCTTTCTGCAATTATGACCTGCCTGATCGCTCATTTTCAAAGTGAAACCCTAGTTCCACGTTAAAGCAATAAGGTAGATCAAGATAACACTTTAGCTGATTTATTGGTGTCAATATGAACTGTTAGATTAGCATTCATATGCTTGATTTTACATCAAGGTTACTTATGTAAGAGTTGCCATAGACAAGCAAATAACTCCAGACAGTTGTAGACAGGGAGATTTCTGCCTGCCCCTATAAAATATAAAAAAAAGCATTGCAATATTCATTTATATATAACCAAAGGAAAATCATCTTACCTGTACTTTATATTCTATAGAACATAATCTTATAAATCAATATAAAAAATGTGGCATCTGTTTTCTTCCACTCATTATGCAGGAAAGATTATGTTACATTTTTAAACTGACAGATTAAATAGACAACTAATGAATGAGATTTAGGCGAGTATGGTGATCTTTAGGTGAGTACAGTGTTGTATAAATAGGGCAATATACATTTTATTGATACTTTTAATGGCTGATTAGAAAACAGGTGAAAACCTGCAGGACTAGTTAGGTTTCCTCTTTAGGTATAGGAAAATTGTACTCTGTTAGTTGCTAGTAAAAAAACACAAAATATACACGTTAATGGTATGATAAAGTGGTATGAGCCCATTTTCAAGTAAGTCTTTTAATAACTCAAATATTTTAAAGCTGGCAAATATAGATTAGAGTTGCTTAAATCTGCCTATTCTTACTATTGATGCCTAACATGACATGATTATCTACTTCATAAAGCTATTAGTATGTCACAGCTGCTGCTTAGTAATATATCCTAGAGATGTCCTAGGAATGTCTTTATTCCTTCCATCATGATGAGAAGAGAGACTCACAAATAAAGTACACCTGTAATTTGGCTCATAATTCACAAAATACCAACTTCACTGTAGCCTGTGATTCCTGTGCTGAACAAAGCAAGACATTCATAAAGTTGTGCATGCTTACCTCCGACATGACAGCATTTGGACCTGTTGATTGGACACTCAGGAGCCAAGTGCTTCACTTTAGGAGAAATATGTTTCACCAATGCTGGGGAACTACTGTTTTTTTTCAGGGCTCGAGAGGCAGACTTAAAAGTCAGAGGATTTTAAGAAAGAGAAGTATGTATTCTTTCAATCTCCTATATTTACCAAAAGAGTTAAACAATAGAAACACTAAGACACCAGGATAAGAGGAAAAATTTAAAGAGACTCTGACACCAACTTGCCCTAGGAAATAGTATTTTAAAAGGTTATTTTCAACAGGCTTCCCTTCCCTAAAGTATTTTTTAATACCTTGTAATGTGCCTCTGAACTTGTTAGCAAAACTTGACTACTTAAGTAATAGCACAGATACCCCCTCCCCATACTTCTTGCATGAATTAGTATTCTCCTCTTCTGGGAGTGTCTAGTTATTGTCTGTGCTCACCTACCTCTCCCATCACCTGCCCAGGGAGGAGAAATACTGTACAATGTCACTTCAGTGACCTCTCTGAGTGTAAACGTAGGCCTGTAATGAGCGAGGAAGGAGCATAAGGGAAGGCCGTCATGACTGGGCAGTCAGGGGGCAGATAGCATAGGGTTAAAAGTATTGGACAGGAGCGAGCGGGAGGAAAGGGAGGGGGGAAGGAGGGGTAGGAGGTTTAAGGAGGGGCAAGAGTAGTGAAAATGGACAGGAGAAGGAGGGACACCCCCTTTCAGACCGGGACAGTGTTCAAGAAAAGTTTTTCACACCCTCCCTCCCTTTAGGGCTTATGTGGTTGGCAGTTTAGGTTTTTTATTGCTGGTTTGGCTAGTAGGGTGAGCGGTTGAGGTCCTCCGGGGGAGTGTGCTGGTGGCAATATTTTTGGTTAAGGTTCCTTCTTTGGTATGGAATTCCTGGTTTGGGTTAATGGTCTGGTAAAGTGTTGTGGGGAGGGTCTGCACAAGAAAAGGATATATTTGTTCCCGAGCTGGGAGTATGGGCGACTGGAAGCAACTGTCTTTAAGGTGCAGACCCCAAAATTGGAATAAAGGGGAAGGGCAAGTTTGTAAGGCGCATCTGCATGGCTATGGCTTGCCACACACATGGGGCTACTGTTGTATCATGGATATGATATCTGACAGTTTTTATGAATATTGATGAGTTTAATTTAGGAGAGAGATAACACAGAGACTTTCAATTAAAATTAAAAAGTATAATATTTAATTAAGAAAAGGTAGATATATTATTCTAAAAAAAATAAATATAAGAAAATAAACTTAGCTGCAGAAATCAGTTGTAATTCCCAGGAGTCCCACATGTTTTGACACGTGATCACAGACACACTTCATATCGCAAGTTCTTGTAAAGACTGCAGATTAGATATGGATCTGTTTTAAATCCCACAAGAAATTAGACATTGGCCAGTGCTTGACCAATGCTGACCAATAATTATCGTTTAACCAGCTTCTTACCTTTAAGGATGCCAGCTAAAGGATAAGTTCCATTCCTCAAGGATTACTTTGAAATTATGTATGTTGGGAAGACATTATAGTTGGTGAGACATTATTGATAATAAATAAAAATGTACCCAACAGCTAATACTGTAATATCACAACCAATATGGTGGTGCCCAGCAAAAGTCCCAGAGCTTGTAAATGTTTAACAATTGCAGCATGTGCAATTTTACACCACATGATCTGGGAACACGTGAAATAATTGTTGTTGGAAAGGATCTTTAACGATCCTTCCAGCGACTAAGGACTTCACGATGTATGAACGAGTGGATGGAGAGGGGGAGAATGATGGAGTGGCACCCCGCTGCGATCGCTCTCTCTTCGCTTTCATTACGATCATTCGTCGTTCATCGTCTGTGGATCTGTCAGGACTGTAGTTCGGACGATGGGTGCTGTACACATGCCAGATTCTCGTCCGATTTCGGCCCTGAAGCGATTATCAGACAAGATGCATTGGACGTGTGTATGTAGCTTAAGACAGGCTAAGTAGGCATATTTGTGGATTAATGCTATTAACATTGGGTGAGACCATCAGTTCTCTCTACTGTTTACCTATCATATGTTGCAGTCTCTAATAGGCTCTTTCCAGACTAACATTTTTGCCCACAAAATGGTTAGTATGAAGGCTATTTCTAATGTTCTCATAAGAAGTCCGGCCAGAAAGTAGCTTAAGGTATCAAGAGAAATTGAAAGCTTACCAGGTTCAGTTGTCTGCATTCTGATATCTCTGCAAAATGTTTTAGTATACAGAACTTACTGAGCTTTAATGGCTTACTGAATTATATTTAAAAACTGTGAATTTAGTTATTTCTTCTTTCTAATGTTAAGGCATACTATTTTGACCGTGACGATGTGGCATTACATCATGCATCTGAGTTCTTCAAGAAATTGAGTCAGGAGCAGAGAGAATATGGCGAAAAGTTCATAAAGTACCAGAACAAGCGTGGAGGACGTGTGATTCTGCAGGAGATCAGGGTGAGATAAAAAAAGAATGCTGAAAACATTGCACTAAAGTGATTAGTACTTTCCAAGTAATTCAATCAGTTATACAGCCATTCCCATAATTATTAAAACCCGATTTTTCTTTTGGACAGAGTGTAGAATAGGTAAACCATTTGTCAGGTTTTTTTGCCTGTCTACCCTGCTGTTGAAGATTTTCTATTACTCCCTGCCCCTGTGATCCCAGGACAAGAAATGAGGGGAAGGAGTATCCTTGAGACAATACTGTACGAGAGAGCAATAAATACCTGCCAGAAGTTCCCACTCGATGATTCGCTGAAAAGCTCTCCCCACTCTTTTTATAATATTAATAAAAAAAAAAGTTTGGCTGATTTTAATTAACATTCTAATGGTTCCTATGTTATTTCATTCCTCAGAAACCTGACCAGGACACTTGGGGAAATACCATGGAGGCCATGCAGGTAGCTCTGACTCTGGAGAAAAATCTTCATCAGGCTCTACTGGAATTGCACAATGTGGCAACTGAGAGAAGAGATCCTCATGTGAGTAATACCAACATAATAAAATGTAAAGTGGTGCTGATGTGGAAACCTCTATAAACTAATTTCCAATGGCATTCCATTCTGCTCTAATGGCATCTTGTGCCAGGGAGTACCTTAGCCATCTATTGGAGGATTTTTTTCAAATGTCATAACTATAAATGAGTTAGAAAAGAGAGTGGAAAGGCTCATGGAGCCACCGCAGGGAGGGAACTTACCTATTAAAAATACTAGCAACAGGTTCACTTTATTTGTGACCTCACCAGCAGTATATACCTACCTTTCCTTTTGTACCCCACCAATGTTTAGTCACCTGTTGCTTTACCCTGCACGAGCAAAGCATTGGTTTATGTTATGTTATTCATATGCAAATCTAAAAAAAGTGATATTTTTCGAAGCACCTTTGATACAGTGATACAATTGATTTGATACAATTTTTATAACTCTAAAGCTAAAGTCACCCTATCCAATAACTGCCCTTCTACGAATACATATTTTATTATTACTAAATAATATATTATTACAATATTACAGCAGTGTAAATAAACCCTAGTCCATAGAATGAAAAATTGGCAATCCTACATCAGTAATCGTCAACCTATCCCCCACAGCTGACACAAATGGGCAGCCACTCGTCCTGGGTGCCGGTCCTAAATCGGGGTGCCATGTACACAGAACACTGTTTAAACTGAGGTCACTAACCAGATACATAGCTAGAAGAGTTTGGATAAAGAACACAGTTCTACATTTTAAGCAAATATACAACATACCACATCAGAAATACCAAACTATGCCTATAAGTGAGATCAAACACATTCCAAAATACATGAATGGTATAAATATCAGATGGAGCTGAGGGCAAAGCACAGGAAGGCAGTAGGATATCTTTGAAAAATATTAGGTAAAGCGCAAATCCTCGGAAGGAGAAGTGATTCGAGACCCCCAGGAAGGATAATTGTATTATCAGGTCATAGTAGGCAAACATACCAAAATTCATCATAAGTGTAATTATTGTTATCTTTCACCCCTAGATATGCGACTTCTTGGAGTGTGAAAATCTGAGAGAACATGTCAAACACATTAAGAAGATTGGAGACTACATTACCAACCTGAAGCGCCTGGGTGTACCCCAGAATGGCATGGGCGAATATCTGTTTGATAAGCACACCCTGGAAGACTGCAGCTAAGGTTGTCAGTGAGTGGACACCGCCAGAGGACAACGCAATGAATCCAGAAACACCTGTGGTCTTGTGTCATTCTATGTAATGTGTTGTGACTGGTCATTTGAAGTAAAGAGTTACATCATGAATTACATTTGTTTTAGTGTTGTTTATTCATAAAACATGTATATGACATTAGGCTGAAATCCTGGCAGGTATAAAAACACTAAAAAAAAACATTATTTCCGTTTACGTATTCTAAAGATGTTAACTGTCCTGCCAGATAGCAGGGCCAGGTTGGTGATTTGACTTTTCTCCTCTGCAGCAATATAGCTAGGTCATTTGCAGCCTGTGATTGGACAGTGAAGGCATAGCAGCAGACTGATAACATTGTCTCGCTCTCTTCTGGGCAGAAGTTCCCAAATGATGGTATCCTAGTGGTGCTTCGCCCTCCCTTTTTCGTACACAGGATCATAAAAGGTTGATACCCAGTGTTTGCAGTGTTTTTGTACCTGACAATAATTCTAATTCAATTTAAATGTAGCAGGTATAAGTACGTAAATAAAATCTAATACCAAGCCTTTGTAAATGTCTGTACACAATTGCTCACAGAGAGACGGAGGGGGTAGTAATATGAGCTCCCCAGTGTGTTCTTGCAAAATATTTGGTGCAGTCACAGGCTTGGAATGACCTGGCTACATTATTAAATTGTTGTGGCTGTGCTGTCTAATACAGTTGAGTAGCACTCTGGAGTGGATGGACAGAAATACAAATCTTTTAAAAGGCTGAACAAATCCCACATGCTGCATATCCCTTTCTGCATAAGTCTTTCCTGTGCACCTTGCTTGTAAACGTGGAGCCTCCTAACCAAATATGCATGGTCTAGCTGCCATGTCCAAGAATCCCAATTCGTTCCTATAGAAAGACTGTTTATTACCTAAAGGCATTTCTAAAGGCATGAATAGAAATTATTCAGTTATATGATCAGCCAATATATATATTGCAATTAATTTAGCAAGTCCTTCGTGCACCTGTCCTTTTGATATTCATGTATACTTTACCAACCTACCAAAATTTTGAAATGTGTACCATCCCCACAGCCACCATATCAGGCTTAGTGCTGTTACCAGAGGATGTCTGTATATTGAAATTGTGTGCACTTTGTAGGAAAAACAGCAAATGCAGAGACAGATTTTTGACTAGGCTACCTAGGTCAACGTCAAGGTTTCCACAACCACTAGAAGTGGCATTTGTATTGCCAAAGTGACAGTTGCCATAGATGCCCCATTTACCCAAGCACAACACAGCTTCTCATGCTGCATACTGTGCCAAGCTGCAGTTAGTACATTGGCCACTAGGTGGCACACAGCACCTGGGTGACTTCATCTGACTGTTAGAAACAGTTCTGCTGTCAATGTAAAGAGAATTGGGAGGGGGTGGGATCACATGGTGTCATGGCACAGACCACAGTGTCATCTGTATTGCCCTGGTGTACAACAGTACTGCAGAGAGCGCCCTTGTGACCACAGCATCATAATAGCTGCAGAATAATCCTTTAGTTATTTCCCTCTCCACAACCTGTCATCCCGGACAGCTATTTGCACTATGCTGTGTGTAGGGTTCTAGAATAGGGAATCTACTGCAGAAAAAGCATGTAACAGGCTATATGACTGATGGCAGGTGATAAAACTACATAGAAGGACTTCAGTGTCTTACAGCTGCGCTCACCCAATTATTGTCTGAGTAAAGCTATGGCATGTTTCTTATCTTGCTGATATATGGCATGGGAAGAGGGGAGTTTGTTTTTGTAGGTACAGTATATACACAACAGGAACAGGATTCAAGAGTTCTGGTAGTTTATATGCAAAATAGAAAGGATTCTGCAGCCTTTTGAGGTAATGTGCACTTCAAGGCATTAAGGCGGTGTGTCTGCATTAACTTCTACAAAATTTTTGCAGAAAAATTGCAGAAAAAAGCACTGTTCTCATCAAAAACATTGCACACTTTCTTAAATTTATATTGTTGCTTTATGTTTTTTCTCTGGAGGTCCATCTAAGCCAGCTTTTATCAAATTGTTTTTTACATGGCTTAAAATAGCTTTCACATTTTCAGGGATTTACCCATCCCCATCTAATAATAATAATTACTATATCCACAGCTCACTGTACATTAATGTGGTGGTCAATAGGAAAAATGAATCTTACATTGCTGGCCAGTGGGAAAAATGTTGTCCTTAAAGAAAGCCAAAAAGATTATTGATGTCATTTGACTGACCTGGGAGACACAAATTGCTCATTGCTCAAGGAACCCCCAGCAACCTCTGGAGGAACCCAAGGGCTGTATGGAATCCTGGTTGAGAAACACTGTTGTAAGCTGTCCTGTTTATGTGCACTTTGGATACCTAAAGCCTAGTTCACATCGACAGTTTTTCAGCAGTTACAGGTCTGCAATACCCTTCAGCTAGGAATGTACAGCATCAGCATTCTCTTTATCAAAAAAACAAATAAATACATTTTGTGATAGGGATATGCCAGTGATGGACAAGTGTTATTGGTAAATCCCTACTTACATAGTTACATAGTAGGTTAGGTTGAAAAAAGACATGTCCATCAAGTTCAACCACTAGGGAAATAAACATATCCCAGATATAAAACCCTATGGACACAGTTTGTCCAGAGGAAGGCAAAAAAAACCCTGGTACAATTTGCTTCAGCAGGGGAAAAAACTCCTTCCTGATTCCATGAGGCAATTGGATGTTCCCTGAACAGTCACTGTTATCTTTACTTTAAAGCCTTAAAACCCAGGTATATTCTGTGCTTCTAGAAATCATCCAGCTTTTTCCAAAAGTAATATATAGTAGTTGCTGAAACTAATTCCTGAGGGAGCCGATTCCACATTTTCAGAGACCTTTCCGTGAAGAATCCCTTCCTTATCTGGAGCTTAAACTTCTTTTCCTCCAGACACAAAGAGTGCCCTCTTGTTCTTTGTAATGATCTCAAAGTGAATACGGGGTAAGGGAGTTCTCTATATGGATCGTTTATATATTTATACAGGGTGATCATCCCCCCCCTTAAATCCCCCCCTATCTAAGGAGATTCAGAATAGATTCAGTTCAGCTAATCTCTCCTCATAGCTGAGCTCCTCCATTCCTTTTATTAGTTTAGTTGCCCTTCTCTGCACTTTCTCCAATTCCACAATGTTCTTTTTGTGAACTGGTGCCCAAAACTGGACTGCATATTCCAGATGTGGTCTGACCAATGCTTTGTACAGGGGCAGGATTATGTCTCCATCTCTGCAGTCTATTCCTCTTTTATTACAAGAAAGTACTTTGCTAGCTTTAGATATTGCAGCTTGGCATTGCATGCTATTATTAGGTCTATGATCTACCAGAACCCCCAGATCCTTTTCCATTTTTGACTCCCCCAAATGTATTCCCCCTAGACAGTATGAAGCATGCATGTTGTTAGCCCCCAAGTGCAAAATTTTACACTTATCTATATTAAATATAATTTGCCACTTGGCTGCCCAATCAAACAGTACATCCAGGTCTGCTTGTAGATTATAGACATCTTGTATGGACAATATTCTATTATATAGTTTGGTGTCATCTGCAAACACAGAAATGGTACTTTTAATCCCAAACTGTATATCAATTATAAAGATGTTAAACAGTAAAGGTCCTAACACTGAACCCTGGGATACACCACTAATAACCTTAGACAATTCAGAGTATGAATAACTAATTACAACTCTCTGCATGCGATCTTTAAGCCGGTTCTCTATCCATTTACAGAATGACTTTTCTAAACCTATCGACCCTAACTTGCATATTAACCGTCTGTCCGGTGTCAAATGCTTTAGCAATGTCCAAGTACACTATATAAACTGCTATTCCACTGTCTACCTGTTTACTTACTTCCTCATAAAAAGAGAGTAAATTTGTTTAACAACTTCTGTCTTTCTTGAAGCAAGGCTGACTATCACTTATAATATTATTTTCTAGCAGAAACTCCTCTATGTGGTTCTTTATCAAACTCTCTAGGACCTTTCCAACTATGGACGTTAAACTAACCAGTCTGTAGTTACCTGATAATTACTTTGCTCCCTTTTTGAAGATAGGAAACACATTGGCCTTACGCCAATCCATCAGTACCTTGCCAAGGACTAAAGAGTCTCTAAAAATTAGAAATAATGGCTTTGAAATAACTGAGCACAGCTCTTAGAGGACACGTGGATGTAATCCATAAGGTCCTGGTGTTTTGTCAACCTTATATTTTCCCAGCTGTTTCTCAGTCAGATCAAATTTGAGCCATTGTGAATCGTTTACATGCTCAGATCTGATCTTTTTGCTATTAATATATTTGAGAAATGTTTTGGGGTTTCCTTTGCAACCTGTTTTTCTTTTTGAAGTTTTGCACATTTTATCTCCTTTTTACATCTTTTGTTATATTCTTTCAAATAGGTTTCAAATGATGAAGGTGATCTTTCATTTTCATATTTTTGGAATGCCCTTTTCTTGTTCCTTATGGCTTTTTTAACATCAGCTGTGAGCCACATAGGTTTTAATTTTAGCCTCTTAAACTTTTTTACCCTTTGAAATATATTTTCAGTGTGCTTTTGTAGAACAGACTTGGAACATTCTCATTTCTGTTCTGTTTTTTTTGAGGACAATATTTTCTCCCAGTCCAAGTTGCAGGGAGCCGCCCTTAATAATGGAAAATTTGCTCTCCTAAAATTAAATGTTTTTATCTTTCCTGTTTTTTGCTTCCTGTTTACAGCTTACATTAAACGGAATCTTAATATGGTCACTGCTACCCAGATTCTCTTTTATATGCGCATTTGTTATAAGCTCTGCATTGTTAGAAAGAACTAGGTCCAGCAGAGTATCATTTATAGTTGAGGCTTCCTTAAACTGTACCATAAAATTATCTTGTATTAGATTCACAAATTTCCTCCCTTTTGCTGTTCCTGTAGTACCATTACTCCAGTCAATGTCAGGGTAGTTGAAATCTCCCATGATTAAAACACTTCCAGTTTTTGCTGCTTTTTCTATCTGTGCTAGTAGTTGATTTTCTATTTCTTCCTTAGCACTGGGGGGCTTATAGCAGACTCCAATAATTAATTGTGCATCCATAATGCCTCAACCTTATCGCTTGTTCCACCCGCAATTTCTTCTTTCACATTCACTTTTAGATCACTTCTTACATACAGAAAGACACCACCACCCTTTTGTTTGACTCTGTCTTTACGAAAGAGAGTATACCCAGGAATATTGACAGCCCAGTCATGTGAAGAACAAAGCCAGGATTCAGCAATGCCAACTAAGTCATAATTCTCCTCACTCATTAAGGCTTCTAACTCGCCTATCTTCTTTGCTAAACTTCTAGCATTGGTGAATAGGCTCTTTAAAACAATGCTGCTTTTACCATCGCTGTTTGCCAAATCCTTTTGTTTTTTAGTAAAATTAGTACTGCACAATCCAATGCTTGTTTGTAACATGGGAAGCTCCTTACAATTATCCATAACCCTCCCCCCAACTATCCCCAATCCACCCTCCACTAGTGTCTGACCCCTGACTAACCTTTCTGCCACCTTATTTAACTGTCCCACCCCCCTCTGTCCTAGTTTAAATATCGCTCCACGATTCCCCTAAATTTTTCCCCTGGCACAGCAGACCCCCTTTCATTTAGGTGCAAACCATCTCTGGCATACAGGTTGTAGCCCAATGAAAAATCAGCCCAGTGCTCTATGAACCCAAACCCTTCCCTTTTGCACCAGAACTTAAGCCATGCGTTTAGCTACCTAAGCTCCCTCTGCGTTGAGCATGGCACAGGCTATATTCCAGAGAACAAAGCCTTCAAGGTCCTTTTCCTCAGCATCTATATTGTCATTGGTTCCCACATGGACCAAGACAGCTGGGTCCTGTCCAGCCCTTCCCAGTAATTTGTCCACTCGGTCCACCACATGCCGAACCCTGGCACCAGGGAGACAGTAAACCACTCAGTTGAAGGGATCCGGGCGACAAACTATTCTATCTATCCTCCTGATCATATAATCTCCTATGACAACCAACTGTCTTTTCCTTCCTGCGTTTCTTTCCCTACCACTACTAGATACTACACTACTAGGCTGTTCTCCCGGCTGTTAGGGGTAGCCGTAACATCTAGAGATGCCACCACTGGGTCTGCCACCTGCACATCTTCACATAACTTTGCAAACATGTTGGGGTGCTCAAACACAGGGCTTGCCTTCCTTTTCTGAGAGCGATATTCACCTCGGGGCTGTTGCTCCATTTGAGCATTCATGTGGCAGAACTGAACTGTGCACTGAACCAAACCTTCCACCCTGCTACCACTCATTTTCCCAGTTACAATTTTTTTTTACAAGGAGTTATAAAAGGTTACTTTCAGTTTGTGGTTACTATAAGGATTTAACTCCTTTTGTTTTCAAACTCCTGTTTTTTCCAACTCCACTTGATCAAAGAGCCACTTGTTTTACAAGCCAAGTGTAGCATCAGGCAGTCAGTTGTCTTTTCTACTTACTTCTTGACCAATAACCTGTGCTACTATAGACAAATGCCAACAACGTTGTAGGTGGCTGGGTTTAAATATCATTATGAAGCCATTACAGCAGCAACTCACAATTGTCCAGGTGAACAAGTTTTATGGACCTGTCCCTTGAATTCTGTGTCATGATTGGGGATAAGTGAGAAGGCCTCTGACAGTCGCACGAAAATTTCCGGTGGGTTCGCAAAATTTCAGTGAATCGAATTCGCAAATTCCATTAAAGTCAATGGGACAATTTTAAACAATATTAGCAAAGCCCCTATACATGTTAGAGCCACCAAATTGGCTAGGTAAGTGTAGGAGAACAGTGGCAACAAGGAACATCTACAAAAATTCAAAAAGACCTTGTGGTTTTCCAGAAAATAGCAGGCAAAGTCACAGTAGGCATATAGGATTTTTGCGTGATTGACAGCATCCAGAAGGCTGCATAAACATTAGGACATTGAGAAAGCATGAACTCAACCCACTAGCAACAGTCTCTGCCATCAAAACAGCAGTAAAACACGTTGCTATTTACTGTACGCACCCCTTTTGAATTTACATAGCTGCATAATATCCTTACGCTAAATAAATCCTGTTTATTAATAATAATAATTGCTAGCTGGCATCATGACCTGCATGACCCATAAAGTTGTGGACAAGTAGTGCGGTGACATTAGGCAAAAGGATGGAGGACCAGAGATGGCGTGTGGAACAGCAAGAGCAGTAGCAATGTGTGGCCTCTGGTCAGCTGTCGCCAGGGAGACTGCATTGGTAAGAGTCATGGGGAGCTGGGTGTAGTGCATAGTCAATGCCACCCAGAAGTGTACAATTTTAGTGAATGGAGTACTGACAGGTGGCAGCAGCAACAGCAGGAGGAGGAGGCGGTGGGCCCTGAGACGGAGTGTGCACGGCAATGGTAACTGGCATCTAGAGCTGGTTACTGGGCAGGGGGCTGCAGCAACAGCAGGAGGAGTAGGCGGTGGGCCCTGAAACGGAGTGTGGATGGCATTAGTAACTGGCATCTAGGGGTGGGTACTGGGCAGGCAGCAGCAGTAACAGCATGAGGAGGAGCCAGTAGGCCCTGGGACAAAGTGTGGACGGCATTAGTAACTGGCATCTGAAGCTGGGTACTGGGCAGGAGGCAGCAGCAACAGCATGAGGAGGAGGCGATGGGCCCTGACACGGAGCATGGAAGGCATTAGTAACTGGCATCTAGAGCCGAGTGAAGTGGATCGTCAATGACACACCGAAGTGTGTAATGCAAGCGTGTAATCTGAAATTTGTGACTGAACGTAGAAGGGCCAGACGAAGATGTTTTGTGCCAGCACTGTTGCTGTGGTCTGTGGTGCTGGAAGCAGCAGTAAGGTAGACAGTATTGCTAGTTTGCTGGATGACATAAATGCCAACCCTAATTCTTACAATACTTAGCTTAAAAATTAGGCAAAGGCCTCCCTCAGTAGGTGCCAAAATATCCTCCTCCTCATCACCCACCTCCTCCTCTTCAAGCTGCAGCAGTTGTTGTTGTTCCATTGCGCGTACAATGCCTGGGGCGTGACAGCACAAATGCGGGTTGGACGGGTCCTGTCCAGCAGCCCCAACATGGTATCCTTCATCATTATCATCATAATTATTTTCCTCCTCCTCCTCTTGAAACTTATGATGATGGCCATTGTCCCTTCTTGCTCCTCCTGATGCTGGCTGTGTGCTATGGAGTGTAATGTCACCCTAATTTTCCTCCCCCATTTCTTCCCCTCCTCTCCCATCACCACTTTCCATCAGCCCACACTATTATCAAGCAGAAAGATGGTGGGTATGACATCGTTCCAGCCTGACCGCTCCCAACTCACAACGTTTGTGGCCTGCTCAAACGGGGCCAGAACCTTGCACAGCGTCTCCATCTGCAGCTACTGGTCCCTGCTAAAATAGCTCAGTTGTGTGGCTGTACCAAGGGCACTGCTGCCTACATGCACCACACTGACCAAGTAATGGCGGATGGCTATCTTTTGCTCACACAGACGCTGGAGCATGTGCAGGGTGGAGTTCCATCTAGTTACAGTGTCACAAATGAGTCTATGCGGTGAAAGACTCTGTTAGAGCTGGATCTTGCTAAGTGTCGCGGTGGCAGTAGGGGATCGGCAGACATGGCTGCAGTTGAAGCGTGCCTGTCCCAGTAAGTCCTGGGTACGTGCGGAGGAACTTCTGCACCACCAGCATGTGCGCAAAGCAGGGCACATGCGTATTGCGGCCCATGTGCAGCGTGGCCACAAGGTTGCCGCACACTACAATGCCTGTTGTGGGCCGAGAGGGCGTCAGCCAAGCATCAACCTCCCTGTACAAAGTGAACAAGTGTTCTATGGCAGTGTGACTTTTTACCCCCCCAAGGACACCAGTTTCAGCACTGCCTGGCAATGCGTGTGCTTGAGGGAGCCGTAGTGGCGAGCCTGCCTAACCACAGTGTCCTCCGCTGCTGCCCTTTCAGGAGGAGTGTTGAAAAGTGAGGGTTTGCCGGTAGAAGGAATGAAGGAGGAGGAGGGGAGAGAGGACTGGGGTGGCCCATACTTTCCCACCACACCCTTCAGCGGGGGTACCAGGTGCTGCAATGGCGCTTGCAGACTACCGCCCACTAAGCTATGCAAGGCCACCCAGTGAGCTGTCAAGGACAGGTAGTGTCCCACTCCGTGCCTGGTTGTCCAGCTGTCCATGGTGACGTGGATTTGGCAAAGTCTGCCTCCTGCTCTGAAATTTGCAATGACAGATCCTCAGGCTGCTTGTCAAACAACAAGGGTGAGTCATTGGGAGGTACAGGCACATTAGCCTGATGTGGCTGTATGATTGTAGTCCGCCCTCTCAATAAATCTACTAGCGTACTGGTGCTCGGCACACATCTCAGACCTCTTTGACAACTTGTGCTTCTGCTCCTGTCCTACAGTGGCGGACACCTGGGGAGTATGCCTGCTGCCAGATGCAGATCGCCCAATGCCACTCCTTCACCTGCGTCTACCACTCATCTTTAACCTATTCGGGCAAAAATGCATCTGTACCAAACGGTCTTCAGAAATTTTCAGAAATTTTTCTGGCTTTGGGGATATATAGCAAGTTTGATGACACTTAAATCTCTGTCTTTTATTTGAGAGAAAGACAGAATTTTATCTGGCTTTGTAGATATAAAGCAAGTTTGATGACACCTTAATCTCTGTCTTTTTTTGAGAGAAAGATTTTTTTCTGGCTTTGTGGATAGCTTGCAAGAGGTATCAGACTGAAATATCTCTTTTTGTAGAGTAGCACAGAAAATTTTTTTGCCTTATTGGATAAGGCATGTTCTCATTCCCTGTATATATGCCTGTGCTCAGATCTCTCCTGATTGGGCTGCTTGTGCTTGCTGTGCATCCTGGGAGCAAGTGATTCGCTCCCAGCCGCGCCATTCTCGCTGTAAATAGTAGGCGTTCCCACCCCCTGCGTTTCCCCTTGTTTGTTCAGCGAGAACGCAACCTCATGGCGAATCACAAGGCCGTTCTCGCTTAAACGTTCGGTAAAGGAAAACAGCCTGGTTCGCGAAATCGAACTTAATAATCTCGCTCGCTCATCCGCTCGCTAGTCATGATGTAATAAATCCTAAGATTCGTTGAGTGGCGAAATGATGAACACCAAGTACTAATATTTATTTCTCTACCTCTAAACATGCATTTAATCCTTGCAATACCTGGCGGGCACTGCATGGGTTCTACCACCAGGTGTGAGGCCTTGAGGTTATTTGAGGCTAATTTGCTTAATCTGCCTGACCTTCCTATAAGTATAATGATATGTTAATCAGGGCAAATCATCTTTACTGCAATTGCCAACTCCACACCCAAAGATACACAACTTTAATAAAACTGAAACAAGCCACTCCTTTGTGTATAAACAGAGTTTCAGCTATCTAGATGTGCAATTAAAAGTTAGTCGCACATATTTAAATAATTTTATAGTCCTATACCCTTGCATTTTATGATTTGCAACTAAGTTTTACTGAAAAAAAATGCTTAAAATATTCTTTGCCCCAGTGAAAATGTTGCATCTTGCAATTCAGTGTTCTGTGCTGGCAGAGCTGAGAAACAGTCCCTGCACTGAGAATAGGTGTCCATGCATAATCTTGTATTGTAGAAAAAGAAAGCAGATATGTCCAAAGCATTGTACCACATTATTGAGTGCATTCGGTCCAACTCTGGTACCCAGTGGACCAGGCACAGCTGTTGTAACATGGCAGTTAGGGTGACATTAATAAATGAAGACTTTTACTCCAATGACCCTCTAGTTACATATTTATTTCTGTGACTTCAACTGATCCCGTCACAAATGTTTAAAAAACGCAAATAATGCATAGAAAAATTATTTATTTTATGGGTCAACTTGTTTTAAAGAAGTAAATGAAAGTTTACAATACAGATTATACAAACATGATACAAAGGTGTGCAAAATGTTTCAAAAGGTTTATAACAGGTACATGTTGTCAATTAAAAAGTATGCAATAGTAAAACAATTTCTGTAATGATAAGGGAAAAGAAGGGGGAGGTAGGTTGAGAGGGGGAGACTTTATTGGGTGGGGTAAGGGTACACCAACCATGCAAGGGTATTTAGATTAAGAAATTGTACATCAAATGGGGGGGGGGCTCCAAGCTTTTTCCGCTGTGAGTGTGACAGTTTCTAAGGCTAAAGAAAGGGAATCAAAAATGCAATTATTGGTGGCCATAGGTAATGTTGGGTGTTTCTCAAAAACATTGATTCATTTCAGCATACCATTCACATACATATGATAAAATTTTGGAGATTGTAAGAAATTTATTGTTAACAAGAAAGCACTTGAGCTGAATGAGCAAAAGAGCTCAATAAAATGACCTCTGACTTAAATAAACTACCAAACGATTATCACAAATAATCCTCATCATTAAGCTTCAAAAAAGGAGTATGATGCAGTTTACAATGTGGATTCTTCCATCCCTTTGCTCTGCCATGTGCAGGTCTAAACAGGGTGGAGATAGCTACTGGTTCAGAAGGGTTGGCATAGGGGAGGGGGGTGACAAGGGGTACTTCTGTACCAGGCCCCAATTAAAAGAACTGGACATGGCTGGGACTTGGGGGAGGGGAGCCTACAAGCCTACCTAGTCTGGGGCCCAGACATTTTTGATGGCAGCCCTGTGGTTCAGGTGTAAAGCTCAACTTTGTCCCAAAAGTTCAGGTAGATATTTTTTTTTTCTCTGCTTAGTACTCTACTGCAGACACAATCAGCACTGACTCAGTCAAACATGGTTGCAAACACAATTAATATTGTACTGATGATAAATAAACCATACCTTAGTTTTTTTGGACTACCAGGCCATTTCAGGAGGTAAAGAAGGCACACTATGCCAGAAGAAACAAGGTGTCCAAGGAAAGGTTTTTTATTTAAAATTATAGTACTATCAATGGGAAAAATGATGTTGCATGTTCTTAGAGACAGATACAATATCAGGTTGTAATATCGAGGAGTTCAAATAAAAAAAATAAAATAATATGAAAATAAAATATAAAATAAATAAATAACCGTTCTTAGAACAGGTTCAAAGCATTTTTTTCTTGGAATGGGACTTAATAGGCACTTTGTGCAATAATATACTTAATGACAAGAAAATATTTATTTTGTTTAAAGGAAATAATTTTTTTTTTTAATTCACTGTGATCATCATCAAATATTCCAATTAAAATGATAATATACCTAATTATTTAAATGTATGTTTATCATGATTCATTATCCCAAGATCAATGGCTCAGGCCTTTGCAGCGCTGGGTCCCAGGTTTGAATCTCGGCCAGGACACTATCTGCATGGAGTTTGCAGGTTCTGCCTGGGTTTCCTACAGGTACTTAATTTTCCTCCCACATTCCAAAAACATGCAGTTAATTTAAGTGACTTCCCCCAAAAAATTTACTTTAGACTACAATAATGACATATGATTATGGTAAAGACATTAGATTGTGAGCCCCTTTGAGGGACAGTTACTTACTTTACTTCCTTTTTCCTGTTACTTTTGCATCTAGTCCCATGCCCCACGTGTAAGCACCCGGGAACACATGGGAGACGGGACTCCTATCAGCGAGGTACTCTCTCGAGTCCTGCGCTGATGGCTCCGCCCCCCACCAGGAACGCCCCTAAAGGGAAATCCCTCTCCTCCGCAAATTCATACGGAGGAGAGGGACTGTCCCCTTACCCCGGCGGCGGAAGTGTTAACACCTGCCGCAGTAAATAGGGAAGAGAGCCACAACAAGGAGGCTCAAGAGCCGTATACTGCTAGGGCGTATCTGGCCTAAAGGCCGGAGTTTGCCGACCTCTGCCTAGACCCTGTGGCTCCAGGAAACAGAAAATGAGCAGCCAACAATTACAGGCTTTTCTTATTAGGTGTTTGGAAGCTGGTACAGCCCACCATACAGGACATATTTGTGCACTGTTAGCACTTATTTTGCTTAAAGAGACATAAAACCAATGGTAGGGTGAACAGGCAGAGATAGACACCCACTTTTACCAGTGGCAGGATTTTACAGAGCCATGGTGGTTAAGGACAGACCTCAGGGGCTCTGGCATGTGTAACAATCATTTCTACTCCCCAATCACCAGAACAAATTAACAGATATTGTAAATCTCAAATGTATGTTAAAACATGCCTCCAATATCTACAAATGACAATTACTGCTAATGAATTGAGGAAAACTTGTGGATTGAGAATGTATTTGTGTTCCAGGTATACAACCCCATAATGTCTCATCAAAACACAGTTTCCTTTGTTTCAGCCCATCATATGTACAATATTCGAATGTACGTGCTTATAAAGCAGGGAAATTGTTATTCAAGAAAACATTACCTGGTGAAGAATCAGTCTCTACTTCTGAAATACATAGACCTAAAATATTCCCCACCAGAGAATATTTTGGTGGATGTCAAATTCACTGCTTTAAAAGTTGACCCCAAAGTGTATCAGAATAAACTGTAGTTGTATTTACATGTATTTAAAAAACTTGAAAGTACCTCCAGATGAGCTGAAGAGTATATGAAGCACAGTAATGTAACATTAAATAGGGGGTGCAAATGACAGACAGATACAGACAGTGACACAGGAGGGGAAGAACCGATTTCTCTAGTGACAACAAAGTCTGTTTGCAGAAGCTACCCATTACAAATACAAATGCAATTTTTTGGCACATCCTTTTAACTCATTAAAATGCCTTTTGACTAGGGGTCAGTCCAGGTTCTAATCAGAATAGATTATTTAGGTAAAAAAAATAAACACAAGCCCCAACTAACATAATTAAATAACTAATTGATTTGAGAAAGAGGCTGCTAGAGCTCTCCAATCAGCAGGAAGGTATGCTGATTGTAGCACTCTAGATCTGACACAACAGGGAATGTTTGACTTTTGTACAAAGACCACTGTTTCACAAAGACAGGAAAGGTCTGAATCATGCTGGAAGGTGACAGGCTTTCCTACTTTGACTGTTGCGTCTTAAAAAAAAAAAAAACACCTTGAACACCATTGGTTGAGATGCACCTGAGCTGTATTGGGTTTGGTTGGACATTAAAAACTGACACTGGGAGAAATATGCAGACTTGTGCTTGCTGCTCCCTTTTTGATTTAAATACTTTAGTCACTGAACTTGAACTAGCATGCAAATCAAAGTGAACAACTGATTTACATACTTGCTCTAGGAGATACAGAAAGTATATTACAACAGAAAGTAATAATGCTATTGGAGCAGTACTGAGTGCCAGGAAACCTGATATTTTCAGAAAGAGAGGTCAGCAATGCCATACCACATATTTTACAAAGCACATATTTGCTGTAAGGGTATGGTAAAGTTATCACGGTGTGTTACAGTAACGCATATCACTGTGTTCCTAGAAACAACATTCCACACCTAATAAAGAAAAAGCAGTATGACGATTCAGTCAAACAACTTTTATTTTCTTTGATCATATAGTGTTTGCTGGTTTAGTGATTGCAGTGCACCAGATCCACAGCTGCATCCCTGACATTCACCGAGCAACAGTGATAACAATTGTAATATAAAGCACATACAGGGCAAACCTTGGACCTCACCTAGTGCATGCAAACTCCATCCAGTAATACTGTAGATTTCTAAAGACTGGAATATATAAAGCATTGAAAGATTTCCCCTTTAGTGTGTTGATTATATTTGTTTGCTGTGTGCTGGGGATTGGTCAACTGTGCAGTTTTCCACCACAACTGTTGAAGGGTCTTTAGGCAGCGCACACACGTTCAAAATTTGTCACCGGAAACAATCTTTCCTGAAAAAGCGATAGATGAATGAACTAGCAGTGTACACACTGCGCCGTTTTGTTCTATGGAGAGGAGAGGGAGTGAGAACAAGCGATTGGCACTTCGCTGTGTTCTTCTCTATTGACATGTAGTCAATAGAAATTGAAATTGTTTTCTTTTCAAATCATTTTTTATTAACCACCTAAGCGTTACACTGAGGTCTAGATTTCTGTACCAAAAGTGATCCACTGTTTTTCATGAAATTTTTTTTTAAATTGTAGACCTGTAACTGACGACGCTGGATGAGCACAGGGGGACCAGGTAAGTAAGCATGTACAAAATCTCGGGCTTAACCATCCTTGCAGTTTTTTTTTGCCCAAGCGAAGGTCGGGCTTAACTGCAAGGAGGTTAAAGAAAGATTTACATTACCAAACGTGCAAACATGTTTTGCCTGAGAATGATCCCGAAAACCTTGCTGTGCAGAGTAGGTTTCTAACAGCCTCAATTTTCAGAAACAAGGCTGAACATGCCTCTACCCCCTAGCTAAGGTTTTTTGTGTCCAACTGGGTTCCCAATCAAAAGGACATCAGAAAACCCTTATCTGAGACAAAAATAAATGGTGCTCAGGGGGAAGGTAAATAAAAAAGAATGCAAATTAAAGTGAGGGGGGAAGTGGACCAAGAGAAGAAGGCAAGGGGGCAAGTAACCTAAGACAGAAACAGAAAAGGTCAAAAAAGAATGGACTGGTCAAGAGGGGACTGTAGAAAAAAATGTACTTTGGGAAGGAAGAACCAAGCCTGACTGAGGACTGAAGGAGGTGTGAGGAAGTAGTGAGTGGTATTCTATAACCCAGTGGTCCCCAACCTGTGGTCTGCAGACCACTGGTGGTTCGCGGCTCTGGCCAGTGCAGGCCCCAGCGGGGTCAAGAGAAGGACTGAGTTTGGAGGGCGCACCGGCCAGAGTCACGGACCATGTGTCCCGTATGCATTGCAGGCTCAGACCTGCGATAGGAGAGTGGACGGGTTCTGGCATCATGACCTCACTCTGGGGGAAGTTTCTTCCCCATTGTGTGACTTCCCCTTTGAGTGACACCCCGCGCATGAGCAGTCTGGAGTCTGTAAATTTAGTGGTCCGTGTCGTCCAAAAGGTTGGGGACCACTGCTATAACCCAATTTAAAAGGTCGGAATGCTTGCAATTTTGAATTTTTAAGTTTAGTCCTGCTTCAAGTCTCTTGACTCGACTTGACTGAAAACCTTACACTTTTGGACGTGTCAGTTTCCTGTGCACCCTGCATGCAGTGCTTACTGGTTACTTCCCCAGGCTTCAGGTTACTGGAGATCGACATTCATCAGTACAGGTATAATGTATAAGGTGTTATTTTACTATTGTCTCTATATTTACACTCTTTTTGTTTCTGTGTTTGTGCACTGTACCAATGTAAGAGCACTGTGGCTAATTGGAGAAGATAGCAGGTTTCTGGATATAGATCCCTGAACACATCACAGAACTCATGCAGAGTGCCCTGGGTAACACCAAGATGTTAAAATGAGTGAAAGGAACAGGCCAGGGACAACAATGTTGTGGAGGAAGGGGCTAGATGATGTTGGATGTTCAGTTAGGAGATGAGTCCAGCTCTGTCTCACTGCAGGATAAGAATGCATACTGTGAGAGGCTGACTGCACAGGACAGTAGCCTGTATTTTTGTGCAAAACTAAAGGCAACACTGGAGTTTAGTTTTTAAAGTACTCATTAGGTGGGGCTCCCCCTATACTGCAAATGTTCATCTTTGATTGGGGAAGTGGTAAAAAGGACTTATATTGATCCCTGCTCTAGCAGTGGTCCACCAAAGCACATTCTCTAAACTGTTTTAAGATATTAAAGACCCTCTTACTCAGGACCAGTAGTCCTGCATTGTAATTTAGAACACTGAGGTATCACCCACAAACTGGAGCAGTTAAAAAAATTAGCACTTTAGTTGTCAGTGCAGCGAGGCAACAAGCCAGGGACTGGTATGACAAAGATACTTCATATATAAAGCTACGTACACACGTCCAATGGTTCTCTTGATAATCGGCTCAGGGACGATATCGTATGAGAATCTGGCGTGTGTACAGGGACAAATATATGTATATCTGCAATAACAAATAAAAAAGCTCATCCCTGTCATTATATTTGATGCCTGTTGCTGTTTACTTACTTGAATTTCTCAAAAGATCTAATTTCACATCTGAATGTAACATAATACCTCTGTCTGTTCCACACTCAGCCAGGAAACCATTCCCTCCCATCTGCACTTAGTGGGCAATGAAAACCTTAGCACTGTATTGATGTTCATCATGACTAGGTAAATGCATTATCTAGAAGGGAATTCAAATCTCCAGGGTATAGATGTCTAAATACACAAAGGAGACTTAGCTAGACAAATGCAATTTACTTAATTTCACTGCAATACAGGCAAATGATGCAAACTCAGAGTAATGATTGTTTAAACATGGAAAAAAATCAGGTGTGACATATGTACAGCCCCAATCCACTGAAGAGGACAATGCAATGGGTTGAAAATATACAAAATGATGTACAATGAGGTCTTGATGTACACCGACTTTATTTAAAGTGTGTACATGACAAAATCACAGTGGTATAATTTACAAAAAACAGCATGTCATGTGGATACAGAGCAAATTATATATAGTATCTATATCCACATCGGATGATGCACACAGACATGAGAAGTGTGGGACAAAACCTCCTTATTAACAACACAAAAATGATAAAATAAACGACTCCAAGGTTGGGGGCAGGCTTCTCTAGCAACCTAATTCACCATATTAAAAAGACTGGTGTTCTTCCTCAAATTTTCTTAAACCCACCTGATAAGGACTTGGCCCCCTAGTTTTATTGGAGCACTTGGCTCATATGTTACTTTAGAACTAAGTGTATTGCAGGTCCCTTCATTTATTTTGCATGGATTCAGCAGAGGCAAAATGTTGGTCTCTCAACGTCTGAAGGTTGTTAAGGATTCTTTGAGCAATGAGCTATTTGTGCCTCTCAGGTCAGTTTAGGTGACACCAATGATCTTTTTGACTGTCTGTAAGGGTGACAATGTTTCCACTGGCCAGTAAAGTAAGAGTTATTCTTCCCACTTACCACCATTCTAATATACCGTGAGCTGTAGAAATTGGTCTTATCAGGTCCCCTGGGGACCTGAAAATTATTTCAAGGGTTCCCCTATGTTAAAAAGATGGTTAGAGGTTAGACAATGTGACAAATGGGATATAGAAAAGCCCAGGTGATGGGAATACTACATGGCTACTATGCAAGTTATGGTCACCATTATGTTTATAAGGCACCTAAGGACATATTTTAAAGTTTTTGTCTATTTTGAGTGGTGAAAGTCAGCATTGTCTTTGTTTCCTGCCTTTACTGCAACATTACATTTTTCTGACTGTTGTTATTTTTTTTTTTACTGTTGTGAATCACTTGTTTCCTTTTGGCACATGTATACCTAGTGATCCCTAACTGTACCTTGACGCTTAGGTGACCCCCTAACACCTAGTCATTTTCTTTTCTTGATTTGGTAAAAAATCCTTTCTCAAAAGATCTAATTTTGCATCCATATGATTTTGGATACCTAAGTTCATTATCTAGCAGGGAATTCAAGTGTCTGGGGAATAGATGTCTAAATACACAAAGGAGAATCTGCTAGACAGATGCAATTCACTTCATTTTACTGCAATACAGTGCAATCTATTGCCAAAAAAAGAGTATCCTTATACCCACAGCTCCCTACCTGTAATGTGACACTTAGGGGAGATCCCCTAACAACTATCTCTTTCCTTTTACAAGATAGTTAAATAATCCTTCCTCCTCTTCTTCTGACTACAACCACAACAGTAAACTCTCTTTAATAGATTGTAAACTCTTCGGGGCAGGGTCCTCTCCTCCTGTATCACTGTCTGTATTCGTCTGTCATTTGCAACCCCTATTTAATGTACAACGCTGCGTAAAATGTTGGCGCTATATAAATCCTGTTTATTATTATTAATAATATTAGAAAAGTTTTTCCCCTCCATCACTAGGCCTATGAAGAAAGATTATTATGAGGATGAAGAAATTGTGGCATCAAGTCATGGTATCTGCAGGTAATGTAATTCTGGTCAAGCACAAAGATAAAGATATTTTTTTTTATAACGTCCTTATTATGGAGCACGCGCCAATAGACAGAAACACAGCCCAATCACCTCCTTTAGCATTTCCTGATTGCATCCACCCGCATATCAATTCTTACAACTATGCTGTATATTACTTTGTTCTATGTTTTTTGCAATAGGGAAAAAGAATAAGCCAATTACACTGCACATTGTTGAACTACCTGAATTTTGTTGGCAGGTACTCGTTACTTCTGTAAAGCCTAAACCTTGGTTTACATTAGTTCCTGCTAGTTTATGGAATGCAGAACTTCTTGTGCAGAATGTCAGCTGAATAACACCACATAACTCTACAGAATACTTGAAGTTACGTGACACACTGCACAACAATGTCTGTGTACACAAACAATCTAATGACTATTCAGAGAAATCTCTAGTTAAGTCGCAATATATGTATGACTATAGACAGCTGAGCTTTTATAATAAGTCACATGACATAACATGACTGCTTTTGCCAATGAAGTGTGTCTGTTCTTAGTGTGAAGTTCAAAATTCTGTGTGATCTAAGTGTCTAAAATAAGCGTGCACTGTTAGGATTAGTGATATGGAGTCTATAAATGATAAGCTATAACAAGATGGAATGGAAGCTTACACAGGTCTTTTTCTCTTTCTTCTAAAGGTGAAATGGAGATTTGGCATAGCAACGAGATAGGATAAATAGACAGCTTTGAACCTGTTACTTCTCTCTGCAAAAACAATGGACAGGTGTACTTCAAGGAGACAGGTAGAGAAGAGGAGGAGGAGAGGATGTCTCTTTAATGGGTCATGTAAGTCTATTTAAAAAAAAAAACTTTCCTAAATTAGTATATGGGTTGATCTCTTAGTTCTTTAGCTGTTACATTGGTCTATTGCCTTCAATACCCCAATCAGGAAAAAGTATGGAGGAATGTCAGAGTAATGTCAGAAGTCCTTATCAGCCTTTTTGATCTAAGTTATTAACTCAAAGGACAAATATGACAAAAATTTGTATCAGGGGCCTCTAATTCTCTTGGTTGGATTTTAATCTTACATGCAGACGGTGCTCGAATAAAGATGTGCAAAAATCCTGTCTCTGGTGAACTGAAAATGGACGCGTTGTGGACAGAATTAGCAAATGGCAATTTATGTGGAGATAGGAAAGTCATGGTGATCTCACAGTTGGGGTATCCCAGACATATGGGTCAGCCCACTAGATCCACCCACAGCTGCACCATTCACATACTGATTGCATTAGGAGAGCTACTCAATCAGCTCACAAATGTTTGTCAGCTGAAAGTCTGCTCTACAATTGGTTTTGTCTGTTTATGTATTGTGGGTCCATAAATGCCATACAAAGCTAACAGGTAAGTGATATCATTGCTAATCATGGGGACTCACCTCTTGCTACTGTATTTGGGTGTTTTTCCCCCATGTGTTGCATTGTTAGAGCTTTTTTAAACTAAAACTTTTTTTTCATTTTGGGGAAGGGTTTAAAACTTTTTTTTTTTGTCAACTGTGGTAATTGGAAAGCTTATACTTTCTCTCCAGAAAACACAACAAGAATTGAGGGTATTTCTTAAAGAGGAACTAAACCAACATAAAAAAAAAAAAACTTCCACAGAGCTTCCAAATTTTGTGGTACTGTCCTCATTTGGGTCCTGGAAGCCGCCGTGGGCGCTTCCATCTTCCTTTTTTGTCATTACTTCTGGCTACGTCATCCACTCTTGCACTGCACAGGTACAAGATCGGGTCACCTACCTTGTTCTAAAATGGGTAGGGTGGGGGAAAAGTGGCGATCTCACTGTGCATGTGTAAGATTGGCATTTTTGTCTACCATTTTATGTAAAAGAGAAATTTTGGTAATAGATCCATTTATTCAAACAACTGCAATCCTCTTCCTCTTTTGAACATTTGTCACCTCAACCAGTGTCCCTGTTGGCAACTTTTTGATTCTTACTTATGTTTGGTTCTGGTTGCAGTGATCACCAGGGAAAAAAGTAAATCCCCCAGAATGGAAACGCAGTCTGAAATAAAAACCCTAACAGGCCTGATTTATTAAAGGTCTCCAAGACTGGAGAAGATGGACTATTATGGGGGAACTTTGGTGATTCAACAAACTTGGAATGGATTTCTTTTATGAGTTGGCAAATGTTTTTAATCTTGAACCAAATCCATTCCAGTATTGCTCGATCACCCAGGTTCTCCCATGATAGTCTATCAACTCCATTCTTAGAGAGCTTTATTATATCAGGCCCATTGTGCAGTGTATAGCCTACTTTTGGTGGTTGGGATGCAGGAAACACTGTTTAGCACGTGTTCTAGATACACGCAAATGAATATCCAGGCAAAATTTTTTTTTCTCCAAAGTTAGCTACAACTGGGAAGGACTGAATCTTCTGTGTGGTTTCTATCTACAGTAGACATTGCCAATCACATACTGCCCTGCAGCAATGGTGTCTTCAAACAAACAGAAAAAAATCTCTAACAAGGACATTTTTTTGTCATTTAAAAAGTAAAATTAAAGTTAAAAACAAAAAAAAAAAGAATGTGACCAGGCATGTCTTTTATTGCAGGGGGGACAGGCGATGACCTTTATTCTATAAAATAGGCTTGCCATAAATACTTGCCTAAACTCACCTGTTCCTGCTCCTTCTCAGGTGCCAACTTCCTCACCCAGTCTTCTGGATTCAGGATCTTTGACCTTTCTGATTGGCAAGGCTGCAATAACATAACTTTTGCACATATACACAGGAGCTAATTCATATCCAACAGCCAACTAAGCCAGAATTCCAAAAAGTGGAACTAAAGACACACATAACAAAATACAGGATCAGGCAGGTGATGTACCGGGAATGAAAGTCTATCTGGCACCGCTGATTATGAGAAAGAAAGTGTCATGTAGTTATTGATTAATTGTGGTCCATTGGCAGCCCAATTATATACAGTTAGGCCCATAAATATTTGAACAGAGACAACTTTTTTCTAACTTTGGTTCTGTACATTACCACAATTAATTATAAATGAAACAACTCGGGATGCAGTTGAACTGCAGACTTTCAGCTTTAATTCAGTGGGATAAACAAAAAGATTGCATAAACATGTGAGGAACTAAAGCCCCTTTTTTTACACAATAACTTCATTTAAGGGGCTCAAAAGTAATTGGACAAATGACTCAAAGGCTATTTAATGAGCTGTTGTGGGCAATTCCTTTGTTATATCATTATCAATTAATGACAGATAAAAGGCCTGGAGTTGATTTGGGGGGAGGGGTGCTTGTATGTGGAAGATTTTGCTTTGAACAGACATGCTCAAAGGTCTGAGAAATTGCTACAATATTAGGAGTGGCAAAATCTACAGTTTTATACATCAGAAGAAAGAAACAAAGTACTGGTGAACTCAGCGACGCCAAAAGACCTGCACGTCCATGGAAGACAACAGTGGTGGATGATTGCAGAACCATTTCCATGGTGAAGAGAAACCCCTTCACAACAGCCAACCAAGTGAACAACACTCTCCAGGAAGTAGGTGTATCGATATCCAAGTCTACCATAAAGAGAAGACTGCATGAAAGTAAATACAGAGGGTGCACTGCAAGGTGCAAGCAACTCATAAGCCTCAAGAATAGAAAGGCTAGATTGGACTTTGCTCAAAAAACATCTAAAAAAGCCAGCACAGTTCTGGAAAAACATTCTTCGGACAGATGAAACCAAGATCAACCTTTACCAGAATGATGGCAAGAAAAAAGTATAGAGAAGACGTGGAACAGCTCATGGTCCAAAGCATACCACATCATCTGTAAAACATGGCGGAGGCAGTGTGATGGCTTGGCTGTGCATGGCTGCCAGTGGCACTGGGACACTAGTGTTTATCCATGATGTGACACAGGACAGAAGCAGCTGAATGAGATCTGAGGTGTTCAGAGACTTACTGTCTGCTCAAAACCAGCTAAATGCAGTCAAATTGATTGGGAGGCTTTTCATAATACAGATGGACAATGACCCAAAACAAACATCCAAAGCAATCCAGGAGTTTAATAAAGCAAAGAAGTGGAATATTCTTTAATGGTCAAGTCAGTCACCTGATCTGAACCCAAATGAGCATGCATTTCACTTGTTAAAGACTAAACTTCAGACAGAAAGGCCTACAAACAGTAACTGCTGCAGTAAAGGCCTGGCAGAGCATTAAAAAGGAGGAAATCCAGCATCTGGTGATGTCCATTAGTTCAAGACTACAGTCTCATTGCCAGCAAAGGGTTTTCAACCAAGTATTAGAAATTAACATTTTATTTTCAGCTTTTTAATTTGTCCAATTACTTTTGAGCCCCTGAAATAAAGTGATTGTGTTAAAAAGGTTTTAGTTCCTTATAGTTTTATGCAATATTTTTGTTAAACCCACTGAAATAAAGTTGAAAGTCTGCAGTTCAACTGCATCCCAGTTTCATTTAAAATTAATTGTGGTAATGTACAGAACCAAAATTAGAAACAAAAGTTGTCTCTGTCCAAATATTTATGGACCTAACTGTATATGTCTTACTCAGGTCCATGGCATTGATTGAAAAGTGTGATTGGCTGTAATGTCTGTGCTCACCTCCCCCATCACATCATACTAACCACCAGCAGTGTGAACAGGATGGTGGTGGTTGTATCATGGAGGGGGTAGTCTGTGTATATATATCTATATATAAATAATAATCAGGACATATACAGCACCAACATATTACACAGTGCTGTACATTAAATAGGGATTGCAAATGACAGACCAATACAGACGTTGACATAGAGGGAGAGGACCCTGCCCCGAAGAACTTACAATCTAGATGTGTATATATAATGCCTGTATCTCTATCTATATACACACACGTGATACGCTTCTTCACTGTCCACACAAAGCCCTGCCAAGATGTAAACACTGGGACTCCATGTAATAAGGTGTCAGGGATTTGTTTATATGAGTGTTTTCTCACATATACGCCCTCTTTGAATGAATTCTTCCCCTGGACTCTCCGCTCCCTCTCAGCACATAACGTAACCATTAGAAATTTCCCGTCTTCTCTAGCTACACTCTCACTACGTCATAACGCTACGGACCAGCACGTGACCACGTTCGCTCACCCCGCCTGAATTCCTTGGTTTTATTTTTAGATAGGACGCAGGAAACGTCACGTATTTTCCGTCCAGCTACAAGCCACATCCCTTTCTGTATGACGTAGATGAGACCTTATATAAGGCTGTAGGCGCCTAGACGCATCAGTTTTCTGATTTACAACACAACAGAAAGAAGAAACGAGTGAGCGGCCAAATGACCAGGCATGGCTTATAGCGATACACTAGGAGAGATACCGCCGTCCTTACCAATGCTCTGTGTGCTGTACATGAAAGACAAGAGAGCTCGTGTTTCCGGCTTCGGGTATCACCGCGTTATTGACGAACCCCCAGTCCAGGAAAGCACTACTAACTTCTGCTGGAGCGCCTTCCTCACAGGGTGAATATTGGAGGCCCCGATAGGTATGTGAATTAATCCGCTCCTATGAAAAAGGCGGGTGTGGATGCTGTAGGCCCGATATGCTTAGCCGGGCTCAGGGTGGCGGCTGTTCTTTCTTTAGCCGCTGGGGGCAGCAGTGCGCCGAGGTCATCTCGTGTCATTTCCCATATATGGGCATATCAGCGTGATCTGCACCTCCATTGACTTTTATGGGCCATCTCCCAGTAATTATGGGATGGTGGCATAGTATAAGTTGTGCAAGGATGATTTAACTGTGTTTTATACAGCCACATCCTATTAGGAAGAGTATAACCTGAGCCAGGCTATTTTCTGCGTATAAAAAAATAATAATAATCCTTGCGTCAATCCTCCCCCCCTTACTTCCTGATACAACAGGAAGTTAGAAGAAATCTAGCAAATTTGGGGGAACCCTTAACTTCATTGTCCCCAGAAATAGATGGTATTGATGTCTGAATTTCTCACTTGTTAGAATATTCATGTTAATGGCTGTTTTGTGATCTAATCATGTTTTGTGGTGTCCCCTGTATACCCCTGTATACATGGGATTTGATAATGTACGTTAGTCATTTCTTACAAAGTTCATTGATGCTGAAAGTTTGCTGTGTGACTCGATTGAGGTCATGTGACTGGCATGGGGCTCCTGGAGGAATCAGAATATACTCTGATTATATCTCCTGTGATGAGTAATTTCTAGTAAGCCTGATGATCTGTATAATGTGTGTGTTGGATTGTACAAAGAGGAACACAGAATGATGATGATTTAAATAGCAATGTTTGGGGGAAAGAGGAATGTGTCCTGAAAGTTTCTGGTTTTTCTCTAATTTATAGTTAGAAATCTATTGGTTGAATAGCCCACCATTCTCACATTCGTCCACTAGATAGGTGTTATTTTCAGTGCTGTATACAGAATTTTATTGGAAATAGCAATGTATCTTATGGTTTTAGGAAGATGTATTTATTTAATCATAGTTATGGTCCTAATAAAACAGCACCACCTTGTGGCTGAAGGGAGCAATGACGGGCATTTTAATTTTTTTTTTTTTGGGGGGGGGGGGGGGATCCCCCCGACCCCCCCCTCCCCCCCTCTTCCCCCAAGTCTTTACTTTTCCCCCACAGTTTTGGTGGCACTACTGTGTTTAGAAGCTTTTAGTCAGATTTTTTGTTTCCCTATGTTTATTCTTGTTTTT
This sequence comes from Pyxicephalus adspersus, assembly GCF_032062135.1. NCBI lineage: Eukaryota > Metazoa > Chordata > Amphibia > Anura > Pyxicephalidae > Pyxicephalus > Pyxicephalus adspersus. The sequence goes on from NC_092868.1 coordinate 15,516,419, forward strand.
CCTGTTAGTGATGCCTATAGACTAATTTACAAGTGACAACTCCTCGTCTCCAAGCAGCTAATGTTTAGTATCCTGTAGCCGCTCAATATACACATTACGTAAATAGTTGTGTAACCTGTTCTGGGGATCCCAAAGGAGCTGCCTGGAACAGTTATGGTATGCTTGAAATATTTAGGATGAGCCTTGGCTGACTTGTTCATTGTTGGCTTTTAAAGTTTGTAGCTGGTAGTTTAACATTTCATTACAAATTCCACACACTTGACAAATCCTTATTCATCACATGGGTGGATGGATAGCTTCTGATGTTTGAACTAGTGGTGTATTGAAGCCAATGTTTATTACTTTATTTTCTTTTCCTGGCAGGGCATCATAGAAAAAAATGAGTCTCAACTACCTTTGGTTTGGCTCATACTGGAGGAATGTTACCTCCCCATTGACCCATTGGCATCGAGGGACTGCCGTCCAGATTGACACCATGAAAGTCTATCCGGAAATGCAGGTTGTCGTTGGTGAGCTGGGAACAGACCTGGTGATGTTAACAATGGCTGCCAGAATCACACAGTCAGTCTTTACTCTGGCTAGAAATTTCCTGCAAAGAAGGCCTTTGGGTTTGAAGATCGTTCCTTGTGACTGGAAGAGTAAAGCTTTCCAAGCTGTGCTGTGGATGTGCTGGAATATGGTCGATGTTTTATTAGCCGTGGAGGTGACAAACATGTTTTTTTACAAGAACATGTCTAAGCATTCAACACATTGTCATACCAGACAGTCCATGAATACCATCTCTATAAAGTGTCACTGGGGCTGTACAGCTGAAATAAAACAGAACATGACTCCAGGAAAGGAGCTTTGTTTTCCCAGAATGGAGAATCCTCAGGAAAATACTGATATGGTAGAGGGTTGTGACCACACAGTGTTCTCCGACATGGACATCATAGTGAGAAAAGAGCCACTTCTCCCATCCTGTACAAACTCACTGATTTTGTCAATGATCTATGTTCCATCAGAGGATGGGGGGTCCTCCCTCTCATCCGAAGACTCGGACCTTAGTGAATTTGAATCTGATGATGAACGCGACAGTGAATTTGAATCTGATGGTAAATTGAATAGTGAACTTTATGGTGATCACTTGCTTCCATGTGAAGAGTCCAGCCTCAGTGATTCTGAAGATGAAGAGACCGAAAGAGATTCAACCCATGAGGATAGCTCAGTAGACAGCGGCATGCAGGAATCATGGACTCCAAAGTCAAAAGAAGATATGGATGACAGTGAAGAAGAAAGTGATTGGTTAGATGAAGAGGATGATTCCTGGGATGCAGGAAGTGATGCAGATGATAGTAGGGATGATGACTTGTGGGCTTCTTTCTGTCGGAATGACCCATATAATCCACTTTCTTTTGCTATGCCCACCAGAAGCTCTAAGCAACAGGTAAAGAATGAGGGGCTCATCGCCAGTTCTGAAAAACATCAGATCAGTGCCAAATGCGACATTCCCAATGCTCTGCAATTGAAGAATAACACACCAAAATGTACAAAGCGGTCACAGGCCAGGAAACCAGTGCTTTCAAGCTTTAAAAGCTCTCATAAGTGTGCAAGCCAGAAAAAGTCTGAATCCATGGAAGAATTGAATCAAATTGAAAACCCAGGCATTAAAAAGGTAACTTTGCACCTCTAGAATTTATTATTGGGGTTGTTCTGGTGGGTGGCCTTGGTTCATTTTTTCTGTATAAATATATTCTGTTGGTTTTGTAATATACCTACAGATCATAAGGTTTTGACAATTGGAGTATAAATAAACAAACTTTAGTTTGATGGAAAATAAATTATTCCTATCTGCAACATAGTCCACTTTTTATTCTTTAGACATGACATATAAAATTAGCTTGGGATGGTTGCTGTTTTCATAATTCCCCTTTGACCCTCACATCTGGCAGTGTCTTCTTGGAGCAGACTAAAGTTGCACACCATTGCATAAGGTCTCTTGAGGTCCCTGATGCCACCTTCAGAAACCATCAGGTGATCTGTGGGAGTACAACCCTCCCTGAGATAAAGAATGGGAAGTCTGGGAGTAGTCTGACTCAGCCATAGCAACCAGTCACACAATGGCTGTGTCATCACTTCATGCAATCCTTTTGTAATTCTGCTGGAACTGCCTTCAATTGCCATAGTGCTATTATAAATGTATATATGTTGTCAGTCATTACCTTTTAATCTGAGATTTCACCCAGGTCTTAATTTCTACAGCTACATATCTCAATCTTTGTGTGGTGTCGCAAAAATAAAGCAATAATAATTTCTCCACCAGACATTGTGCAGAAGTCTAAATATACCAGAATACTAAAATTTGTATATGAACACATGTAAATTGTGCCTGGGATGCAGAAACCAGAGCAGCAATTTGGTTTTCATTTTACAGAAAGATGAATTAACTAGGAAGCATGCGTCAGGCTCTTTGCTGGCCCATAGCAAGTCACCACGATGCAGTAGAAAGAAAAATGTTGAATATATATAGTGCCTTCTGCTTAATTTGTAATCTGATTAAATCATTACAATTTTTTTTCCAGGTGCGTTTCTCATCCAATGTCCTTGTCCGTCGTATGGTTACCTGGAATTATGCTTACAGAATGGCTCGCAAGGGACCGTGGGAAGAGTATGCCCGTGATCGCTCTCGTTTCCAGAAACGGATTGCTGAGACAAAAGCTGCCATTGGCTTCTGCCTAGAACCTTGTCACAGACAGAAGATCTGGGCTGCACGCCACTATGAAGAAAACTGAAATGTTGGCTTTTGGAGAAACTTTATGTACTCGTAATATTCCAAAACCTAAAATCATTAGTAAAGCAACACCAATGTTTCTTCCCAGGTCCTTTTACACTATGACCCCTCCAATACTTTTGCATAAAAAGTATGTTGCACTGAATCTGACAATTGCACTCATCTTACAGTGTTTACCTATCGTATGTAATGCACTACACATTTCTAAATAACTAATATGATGTGGATAACTTGCTATTATGTTTAACACTAATCCCTTATATGAGCCATAATTTTGTGCCAATGTCACCATGACTTTTATTGGGAATTGTGATTGTGTTAGCATGAGGTTATCGGCCTCGTAACTGAAATTGAAGAATCCAGTGCCGACTTGCATTTTTTAATGTTATTTAAATACTTGGGGCTCTGTGGCATACTGCTGATTATTTATTTCCTACCTCAGCTATCTAACTTCATGCAAATTCTGTTTGCAATGTGTTGGGAGAGCTACCCAACACACTCCCTTTGAGTGAAATGCTGGGATATTTTGATACACGATTTGCATCTGCGTTGGCCTGGTTTGAAACACAATATCATACACTTTACTGCTTGTGCTATGGCAATAAAGAGCCTGTACTTAATAAAATGTGTAGAGTGCAGCTAGAGGGAAAATTTTAACTTTTTGGTTTGACTATGCTTTATTTCTTCTGCCGGGTATGGGAGGCTCTTTATACTTGTACATGCTTCATATTGTTACCTAGATTTTGGTTGCTTTAATTACTCTTGTAAATATTTTATTTTGAAACTGTACAGTTCTTTAATAAATTAAGTTATTTACCTGACATTGTAATACTTGGTAAAGAGATAAAAGATCTGAGAAAAATCCTTTTGTGGGGTCTCTTTCTGTCCTATAGTCTATACAGGATGGTAAATCGATCTAAAGGAAAAACTTCCTCTTGGATAGTTGTCACCAGTTCAGCTTTATCAAAATCTCCCAAGTGAAGAGGCATTACACTATATTAGCAAAAGCCTAAAACAAACCCTGAAAATACATCTGGTCAGTGTCTGGTTCGCATACCACAAACTTGCTTTCTCAAGAAGTTTGGATAACTACAACCTGCACACTTAACAATATAAGGGAGTATGGCTGTGCAAACAATTCTGTCCAGGTGGAGGAATCACTAACCCAAAACTAAGTATACAGCAAATGTCTTGATATCTTATTTATTCCAACTATTGGGAATGACAACTCCTTTAAAATGCATTTTACTTGTTTCTATTTAACCTCAACAGGCCAGAAGCTTCTGTACAGATTTAGGTTTTCCTTTTTTCCCCCCTTGCTGCACAGCAGTCAGTCATTTTTGTCCTGTTTTTATTATGGCTTCATGATTGCTTCAGTGCCAAACTTTAACATGACTAATTCTTGTTGAAGCTCTTATACTGTTTTCATCACCCTAAGGTTTCTCAACCAGGGTTCCTCTGGAGGTTGCTAGGGGTTCCTTGAGTAATTTGTTCCTCTCAGGACAGTTTAAATAACACCAATGATCACTACACTTAATGGGGGAAAGCAAAGTGTTCCAAAACAGTTACCTGGCAGTTTTCATTCTCACACACACAGGCACCAACAGCATCCAAATAACGTGGACCTGCAAGGATGCCCAGAGCAATGCAGAGTACAACCAGTTACAAATCCATTTAAGTCAGCATATTCCACAAAACATACAGGGCAGTAGAAAGAAAGTCAATACCCACTTATGACCAGCCATGAAAGCATTTGGACATTCTCCGGTACTGAGAATGCAGGAGTGATGCATGATGCGTCAGCTGGTAAGTGGCTGGGGTTGCTTGAGTTCCAAGATAAACAGGTAGGTTTCTGGAAGTTGTTTTTACCATTGACCTACACCTAAATGAGCATTTAACCCTCACGGGGCAGGAATACTCTCATTGCAAGGACTGATTTTGGATTGCAGAGTTCAGCATTTAAATGATTGATAGAAACAATGCAACCCAATGTGATGGTATATGCACGTATAGTTTTTCAGTTAGTGATTGTTTTTTTTTTTTTGGTTGGACAAATAGTGATGAAGGTAGGTAAATATGAACATTTGACTTATACGGGTCAATGATTCCCATCATTTATTCTGGAATTCCCTGGCAAGTGTTCCAATCTCTTTACATTTCATTTAAAACTATGACTTGTTTCTCCACCTAGTGGCCAAATGTCAAAGTGCACAGCTGTCACACTAGGAAGTGCTACCGTATTTTTCGGACCATAAGACACACTTTTTTCCCCCCAGAAGAGGGGGGGGAAAAGTCCCTGCGTCTTATGGTCCAAATGTATCAAAATGTATCCTTCCCAGCTGCTGTCCCGTCCCCCCTCTGCCTTTTCTTCTGTCTCCAGCGCGGCCAGAGTGACTGTGTCTCCTGTATCTTGCTCCCGGCGTCCTCCCACTCTCAGCATGATTGGCTGACAAAGTCATGCTGGGAGCATTCTCCCAACATGACTGTCAGCCAATCATGCTGAGAGTGTTCCCTGAATCATCCACAGCACACATAGTAAAATCACACATACGGTACACAACACAAACACAATGTAAACAAATGTTATATTGCAATCCCATTGTGATACATTGTATGACAATCGGATTACAACTGAAAGGAAATACTCACCCAGTGTCCG